>NC_034191.2:12903925-12929239 GCF_002021735.2 Oncorhynchus kisutch | reverse complement strand
GAGGGAAGCAGAGGGAAGTAGAGAGTGGGAAGGAGAGGGAGGTAGACATAGGGAATGAGATGGAAGGAGAGAGAGGGAAGGAGAGGGAGGTAGAAAGAGGGAGGTAGAGAGAGGGAAGGAAAGGGAGGTAGAGAGAGGGAAGGAGAGGGAGGGGTAGAGGAGAGGGAAGGAGAGGGAGGTAGAGAGAGGGAAGGAGAGGGAGGTAGAGAGAGGGAGGTAGAGAGAGGGAAGGAGAGGGAGGTAGAGAGGGAGGAGAGGGAGGTAGAGAGAGGGAAGGAGAGGGAGGTAGAGAGAGGGAAGGAGAGGGAGGTAGAGAGAGGGAAGGAGAGGGACGGAGAGGGAGGGAAGGAGAGGGAGGTAGAGAGAGGGAAGGAGAGGGAAGGAGGGGAGGGAAAGGAGAGGGAGGTAGAGAAAGGGAATGAGAGGGAAGGAGAGGGAGGGAAGGAGAGGGAGGTAGAGAGAGGGAAGGAGAGGGAAGGAGAGGGAGGGTAGAGAGAGGGAAGGAGAGGGAGGTATAGAGAGAGGGAGAAAGAAGAGAAGGTAGAGGAGAGGGAAGGAGAGGGAGCTAGAGAGAGGGAGGTAGAGAGAGGGAAGGAGAGGGAGGTAGAGAGAGGGAAGGAGAGGGAGGTAGAGAGAAGGAAGGAGAGGGAGGTAGAGAGAGGGAAGGAGAGGGAAGGAGAGGGTGGTAGAGAGAGGGAAGGAGAGGGAAGGAGAGTGAGGAAGGAGAGGGAGGTAGAGAGAGGGAATGAGAGGGAAGGAGAAAGGGAGGGTAGGAGAAGGAGGTAGAGAGAGGGAAGGAGAGGGAGGTTACAGAGAGGGAAGGAGAGGGAAGGAGAGAGAGGGAGGTAAGAGAGAGGGAAGGAGAGGGAGGTAGAGAGAGGGAAGGAGAGGGAAGGAGAGGGAGGGTAGAGAGAGGGAAGTAGAGGGAGTAGAGAGAGAGGAAGTAGAGGGAGGGTAGAGAGAGGGAAGGAGAGGGAGGTAGAGAGAGGGAAGGAGAGGGAGGTAGAGAGAGGGAAGGAGAGGGAGGTAGAGAGAGGGAAGTAGAGGGAGGGTAGAGAGAGGGAAGGAGAGGGAGGTAGAGAGAGGGAAGTAGAGGGAGGTAGAGAGAGGGAAGTAGAGGGAGGTAGAGAGAGGGAAGGAGAGGAAGTAGAGAGAGGGAAGTAGAGGGAGGTAGAGAGAGGGAAGTAGAGGGAGGGTAGAGAGAGGGAAGGAGAGGGAGGTAGAGAGAGGGAAGGAGAGGGAGGTAGAGAGAGGGAAGTAGAGGGAGGTAGAGAGAGCATAACACTTTGTTTTTTTGCTGTTGGCTTACACTAATTATTCAAAAGTTGCTTTATTTGAATTTAAAACAAAAATTATTGATTGCATTCAAATGATAAATTACTCGTTTGCTGTGTGATGACATGAAGAAATTATGGATAGATTGAAACAGTAGCCTGTAGAAGTATTCAATTATAGGCCTATAGGTATTAAGATTAAACAGGATGAGGTCTTTGGCCTACAGCTCAATGGGGTTATATGAGGCTGCTATACTAAGTCTACTAATGATAATGACATGGTGGTTATATGAGGCTGCTATTCTAAGTCTACTAATGATAATGACATGGTGGTTATATGAGGCTGCTATTCTAAGTCTACTAGTGATAATGACATGGTGGTTATATGAGGCTGCTATTCTAAGTCTACTAATGATAATGACATGGTGGTTATATGAGGCTGCTATTCTAAGTCTACTAGTGATAATGACATGGTGGTTATATGAGGCTGCTATTCTAAGTCTACTAGTGATAATGACATGGTGGTTATATGAGGCTGCTATTCTAAGTCTACTAGTGATAATGACATGGTGGTTATATGAGGCTGCTATTCTAAGTCTACTAATGATAATGACATGGTGGTTATATGAGGCTGCTATTCTAAGTCTACTAGTGATAATGACATGGTGGTTATATGAGGCTGCTATTCTAAGTCTACTAATGATAATGACATGGTGGTTATATGAGGCTGCTATTCTAAGTCTACTAGTGATAATGACATGGTGGTTATATGAGGCTGCTATTCTAAGTCTACTAATGATAATGACATGGTGGTTATAAGAGGCTGCTATACTAAGTCTACTAATGATAATGACATGGTGGTTATATGAGCCTGCTATACTAAGTACTAATGATAATGACATTACTTATTATTATAATGATTATAGTAACAATAACAATAAGAATGATATCAAGAAAAATGTTGGTTATTATTATTATGAATATTATTTTTCTGATAATTTGTAAGAGTGTGTCAGGGATTTCCTCCTCTTCTTCCGAAGAGGAGAGGCGAAAAGGATCAGAGGACCAATATGCGGCGTGGTAAGTGTCCATGGTTCTTTTAATACGTAAACGTACACATGAACAACTGATTACAACAAAACAAGAAACGTGTGAAACCCTAAACAGCCCTATCTGATGCAAAACATAGAGACAGGAACAATCACCCACAAACACACATTGACACCCAGGCTACCTAAGTATGATTCTCAATCAGAGACAACTAATGACACCTGCCTCTGATTGAGAACCATACTAGGCCGAAACATAGAAATACCCAAATTATAGAAAAACAAACAGACTGCCCACCCAACTCACGCCCTGACCATACTAAATAAATACAAAACAAAGGAAATAAAGGTCAGAATGTGACAGAGTGTAAACAACACTGTTAGCAGTTGGTGTTACTCTTCAATAACACAGACCCCACGGCAAATCAGGGAGAGAAAAATGTGTTTATTTAAAGAGGAAATATCATAGATGTTATGCTGAGAGGTGGATGTATATTCTCCCCTGTCCTCAGTGGTTCTCTCCAGTGATTCTCTCTACAGAACAAAGTGACAGGGTGTAGTTTTATAACCCCGCCCTAGCCTGTGGTTGACCAATTACAATTCCTTGCAATAAAACTCGGCCAATGGCCAAATAACAAGTATCCTGTTTCAGGCTCGATGCCTAGAAAAATTCCTGCCATGTCTCTGACCCATTGATCATTAATTCCCTATTACAGAAAAAACACTATTTTGATTGTTCATTTTGATTGTTAAAAAGTACTCTGTTGACCTTTAGTACTCTGTTGACCTTTAGTACTCTGTTGACCTTTAGTACTCTGTTGACCTTTAGTACTCTGTTGACCTTTAGTACTCTGTTGACCTTTAGTACTCTGTTGACCTTTAGTACTTTGTTGACCTTTGGTACTCTGTTGACCTTTAGTACTCTGTTGACCTTTAGTACTCTGTTGACCTTTGGTACTCTGTTGACCTTTAGTACTCTGTTGACCTTTAGTACTTTGTTGACCTTTCGGTACTCTGTTGACCTTTCGGTACTCTGTTGACCTTTGGTACTCTGTTGACCTTTAGTACTCTGTTGACCTTTAGTACTCTGTTGACCTTTGGTACTCTGTTGACCTTTAGTACTCTGTTGACCTTTAGTACTCTGTTGACCTTTAGTACTCTGTCGACCTTTAGTACTCTGTCGACCTTTAGTACTCTGTTGACCTTTAGTACTCTGTTGACCTTTAGCACTCTGTTGACCTTTAGTACTCTGTTGACCTTTAGTACTCTGTGTTGTGTACTTATCTTCATAATATTCTTACAACACTAGCTACATTTGAAGTAACAGCAGAGAGGCTGTTCTAATGAACAACAAGTGTGAATCCTTCATTACAGCATAGCTAAGATTTAAAAACAGACGGATTTGTGGAATTGTTTATCCAACATGTTGTGGTTGACAAGCCTCACAGAATCAGTCAGCTATAAAACAAACACTCAAACAGAAACAGGAAGTGTCTTATTTATTTATTTTGTCTTATAGTCCTCTCTGTGTAGGTGGGCCTTGGCTTCAGCTCAGAGGGCTAACGTACAGTAGTCCTCTCTGTGTAGGTGGGCCTTGGCTTCAGCTCAGAGGGCTAACGTACAGTAGTCCTCTCTGTGTAGGTGGGCCTTGGCTTCAGCTCAGAGGGCTAATGTACAGTAGTCCTCTCTGTGTAGGTGGGCCTTGGCTTCAGCTCAGAGGGCTAACGTACAGTAGTCCTCTCTGTGTAGGTGGGCCTTGGCTTCAGCTCAGAGGGCTAACGTACAGTAGTCCTCTCTGTGTAGGTGGGCCTTGGCTTCAGCTCAGAGGGCTAACGTACAGTAGTCCTCTCTGTGTAGGTGGGCCTTGGCTTCAGCTCAGAGGGCTAACGTACAGTAGTCCTCTCTGTGTAGGTGGGCCTTGGCTTCAGCTCAGAGGGCTAACGTACAGTAGTCCTCTCTGTGTAGGTGGGCCTTGGCTTCAGCTCAGAGGGCTAACATACAGTAGTCCTCTCTGTGTAGGTGTGATTGGTATCCACAGTCAAAGTAGTTTAAGGAGGTGTTATTTTCTAACAAATAGAGTTGTGCGTCTGTTTTCATTTTCGAGAGTTGCCTCTCAAATTATAACATTTTCCCCACAGTGGAGAATAGGTTGTTGTTGGCTCTGGTGAACAGTAGTTTATACGCTGAGTGTACCAAACATTAAGAACACCTTCCTAATATTGAGTTGCACCTTCCTTTTGCCCTCAGAACAGCCTCAATTCGTTGGGGCATAGACTCTATAAGGTGCTGAAGCATTCCACAGGGATGCTGGCCCATGTTGACTCCAATGCTTCCCACAGTTGTGTCAAGTTTGGCTGGATGTCCTTTGGGTGGTCGACCATTGAGTGTGGAAAAACCCAGCAGCGTTGCAGTTCTTGACACAAACCGGTGTGCCCGGCACCTACTACCATACCCTGTTCAAAGGCACTTTACTCTTTTGTCTTGCCCATTGACCCTCTGAATGGCACACACACACAATCCATGTCTCAATTTTCTCAAGGCATAAAAAAATCTTATTTTTTCGTGTCATGGAAAGAGCAGGTGTTCTTAATATTTTGTATACTCATGTATTTTATACCATTCCATTCATTCTGCTCCAGCCATTACCACGAGCCTGTCCTCCACCATTAAGGTGGCACCAGCCTCCTGTGGTACTCCGTGTGTAATTGGCATGTTGGTCACTGTGTGTTGCGTGTCAGGCTGTGTGAGTTATTTGTGTGTCATTACTTCCATGCCACATATGCTGTAAGGTCACATCCTGCCCAGAATAATGGCCTCTGACAGGGCATTGTGGGATTGTTAGTGGTGCACTATGGTCACGCTGTGTGTGTGCGTGTAGGTGTGTGTGTGTGTGTGTCTTTGTGTGTGTAAACAGTATGGTGGTGGTCAGGGTGATATCGTCTTCCTGTCTTGTGTTGATTCAGTTCCTGTGTTACCCTCCAGATAAGAGAACAGCTTTAGCACACACACACACACACACACACACACACACACACACACACACACACACACACACACACACACACACACACACACACACACACACACACACACACACACACACACACACACACACACAGACACAGACACAGACACACACACACACACACACACAGACACACACACACAAACACACACACACAGACACAGACACAGACACAGACACAGACACAGACACAGACACAGACACACACACACACACAAACACACACACACAGACACACAGACACACAGACACAGACACACAGACACACAGACACAGACACACACACACACACAGACACAGACACACACACACACACAGACACAGACACACACACACACACAGACGTGTTTGCGTACACATACGTTTTTTTCAATTGCTGACCTGCATTGGTCAAAACTTAAGTCACATTGTCAAAACTCTTCACACAGTCGGCGAAACAGAAGTGTGTATCGACCAAACTGTGAATAGTTTGTCATTGCTTTCACACAAAAGGATTTCAATAACCACATTCTTCCGAAATCCATGAACTCTTTTCTCATTCAGACTCCACCACCTGCTAAACTATATTTGCAGCACATGTTTTCAAATCCTAACACACTGTTTCCAAAACTGTTAAAAACACATTCAAAACAGAACGATGGTAAATGTTGTGCATTTCTGCAGTAACCAGACTGAAACGTATAGAACATCTCAGCAGAATGCTTATTAATTCCAAACATAACTGATTGCAGTTTCAGCTGAAAGCCGACCCAAGTGTCCTGTTTCCAGTCTCGTTACCAAACAGACAAAAGTGAACGGCTTCGGAATGATTTAGTTTGGAAACATGGATCAAGGAAGACAGGTTGGTGGGGAGAAGAGCGGCAGGGAGAGGGAGACAGGTTGGTGGGGAGAGAAGAGTGGCAGGGAGACAGGTTGGTGGGGGAAAGAAGAGTGTCAGGGAGAGTGAGACAGGTTGGTGGGGAGAGGAGAGTGGCAGGGAGAGGGAGACAGGTTGGTGGGGAGAGAAGAGTGGCAGGGAGACAGGTTGGTGGGGAGAGGAGAGTGGCAGGGAGAGGGAGACAGGTTGGTGGGGAGAGGAGAGTGGCAGGGAGAGGGAGACAGGTTGGTGGGGAGAGAAGAGTGGCAGGGAGACAGGTTGGTGGGGGAAAGAAGAGTGTCAGGGAGAGTGAGACAGGTTGGTAGGGAAAGAAGAGTGACAGGGAGAGGGAGACCGGTTGGTGGGGAGAGAAGTGTGGCAGGGAGAGGGAGACAGGTTGGTGGAGAGAGAAGAGTGGCAGGGAGACAGGTTGGTGGGGGAAAGAAGAGTGGCAGGGAGAGGGGGACAGCTTGGTGGAGAGAGAAGAGTAGCAGGGAGACAGGTTGGTGGGGGAAAGAAGAGTGGCAGGGAGACAGGTTGGTGGGGGAAAGAAGAGTGGCAGGGAGAGGGAGACAGGTTGGTGGAGAGAGAAGAGTAGCAGGGAGACAGGTTGGTGGGGGAAAGAAGAGTGGCAGGGAGACAGGTTGGTGGGGGAAAGAAGAGTGGCAGGGAGACAGGTTGGTGGGGAGAGGAGAGTGGCAGTGAGACAGGTTGGTGGGGAGAGAAGTGTGGCAGGGAGAAGGAGACAGGTTGGTGGGCAGAGAAGAGTGGCAGTGAGAGGGAGACAGGTTGGTGGAGAGAGAAGAGTGGCAGGGAGAGGGAGACAGGTTGGTGGAGAGAGAAGAGTGGCAGGGAGAGGGAGACAGGTTGGTGGGGAGAGAAGAGTGGCAGGGAGACAGGTTGGTGGAGAGAGAAGAGTGGCAGGGAGAGGGAGACAGGTTGGTGGGGAGAGAAGAGTGGCAGTGAGAGGGAGACAGGTTGGTGGAGAGAGAAGAGTGGCAGGGAGAGGGAGACAGATTGGTGGAGAGAGAAGAGTGGCAGGGAGAGGGAGACAGGTTGGTGGGGAGAGAAGAGTGGCAGGGAGACAGGTTGGTGGAGAGAGAAGAGTGGCAGGGAGAGGGAGACAGGTTGGTGGAGAGAGAAGAGTGACAGGGAGAGGGAGACAGGTTGGTGGGGAGAGAAGAGTGGCAGGGAGACAGGTTGGTGGAGAGAGAAGAGTGGCAGGGAGAGGGAGACAGGTTGGTGGGGAGAGAAGAGTGGCAGGGAGAGGGAGACAGGTTGGTGGGGAGAGAAGAGTGGCAGGGAGACAGGTTGGTGGGGAGAGAAGAGTGACAGGGAGAGGGAGACAGGTTGGTAGAGAGAGAAGAGTGACAGGGAGAGGGAGACAGGTTGGTGGGGAGAGAAGAGTGGCAGGGAGACAGGTTGGTGGAGAGAGAAGAGTGGCAGGGAGAGGGAGACAGGTTGGTGGAGAGAGAAGAGTGGCAGGGAGAGGGAGACAGGTTGGTGGGGAGAGGAGAGTGGCAGGGAGAGGGAGACAGGTTGGTGGGGAGAGAAGAGTGGCAGGGAGACAGGTTGGTGGGGGAAAGAAGAGTGTCAGGGAGAGTGAGACAGGTTGGTAGGGAAAGAAGAGTGACAGGGAGAGGGAGACAGGTTGGTGGGGAGAGAAGAGTGGCAGGGAGACAGGTTGGTGGGGGAAAGAAGAGTGTCAGGGAGAGTGAGACAGGTTGGTAGGGAAAGAAGAGTGACAGGGAGAGGGAGACAGGTTGGTGGGGAGAGAAGTGTGGCAGGGAGACAGGTTGGTGGGGAGAGAAGAGTGGCAGGGAGAGGGAGACAGGTTGGTGGAGAGAGAAGAGTGGCAGGGAGACAGGTTGGTGGGGGAAAGATGAGTGGCAGGGAGAGGGAGACAGCTTGGTGGAGAGAGAAGAGTAGCAGGGAGACAGGTTGGTGGGGGAAAGAAGAGTGGCAGGGAGACAGGTTGGTGGGGGAAAGAAGAGTGGCAGGGAGAGGGAGACAGGTTGGTGGAGAGAGAAGAGTAGCAGGGAGACAGGTTGGTGGGGGAAAGAAGAGTGGCAGGGAGACAGGTTGGTGGGGGAAAGAAGAGTGGCAGGGAGACAGGTTGGTGGGGAGAGGAGAGTGGCAGTGAGACAGGTTGGTGGGGAGAGAAGTGTGGCAGGGAGAGGGAGACAGGTTGGTGGGGAGAGAAGAGTGGCAGGGAGAGGGAGACAGGTTGGTGGAGAGAGAAGAGTGGCCGGGAGAGGGAGACAGGTTGGTGGGGAGAGGAGAGTGGCAGGGAGAGGTAGACAGGTTGGTGGGGAGAGAAGAGTGGCAGGGAGACAGGTTGGTGGGGGAAAGAAGAGTGTCAGGGAGAGGGAGACAGGTTGGTGGGGGAAAGAAGAGTGGCAGGGAGACCGGTTGGTGGGGGAAAGAAGAGTGGCAGGGAGAGGGAGACAGGTTGGTGGAGAGAGAAGAGTAGCAGGGAGACAGGTTGGTGGGGGAAAGAAGAGTGGCAGGGAGACAGGTTGGTGGGGGAAAGAAGAGTGGCAGGGAGACAGGTTGGTGGGGAGAGGAGAGTGGCAGTGAGACAGGTTGGTGGGGAGAGAAGTGTGGCAGGGAGAGGGAGACAGGTTGGTGGGGAGAGAAGAGTGGCAGGGAGAGGGAGACAGGTTGGTGGAGAGAGAAGAGTGGCAGGGAGAGGGAGACAGGTTGGTGGAGAGAGAAGAGTGGCCGGGAGAGGGAGACAGGTTGGTGGGGAGAGAAGAGCGGCAGTGAGAGGGAGACAGGTTGGTGGAGAGAGAAGAGTGGCAGGGAGAGGGAGACAGGTTGGTGGAGAGAGAAGAGTGACAGGGAGAGGGAGACAGGTTGGTGGAGAGAGAAGAGTGGCAGGGAGAGGGAGACAGGTTGGTGGGGAGAGAAGAGTGGCAGGGAGAGGGAGACAGGTTGGTGGGGAGAGAAGAGTGGCAGGGAGAGGGAGACAGGTTGGTGGAGAGAGAAGAGTGGCCGGGAGAGGGAGACAGGTTGGTGGGGAGAGGAGAGTGGCAGGGAGAGGTAGACAGGTTGGTGGGGAGAGAAGAGTGGCAGGGAGACAGGTTGGTGGGGGAAAGAAGAGTGTCAGGGAGAGGGAGACAGGTTGGTGGGGGAAAGAAGAGTGGCAGGGAGACCGGTTGGTGGGGGAAAGAAGAGTGGCAGGGAGAGGGAGACAGGTTGGTGGAGAGAGAAGAGTAGCAGGGAGACAGGTTGGTGGGGGAAAGAAGAGTGGCAGGGAGACAGGTTGGTGGGGGAAAGAAGAGTGGCAGGGAGACAGGTTGGTGGGGAGAGGAGAGTGGCAGTGAGACAGGTTGGTGGGGAGAGAAGTGTGGCAGGGAGAGGGAGACAGGTTGGTGGGGAGAGAAGAGTGGCAGGGAGAGGGAGACAGGTTGGTGGAGAGAGAAGAGTGGCAGGGAGAGGGAGACAGGTTGGTGGAGAGAGAAGAGTGGCCGGGAGAGGGAGACAGGTTGGTGGGGAGAGAAGAGTGGCAGTGAGAGGGAGACAGGTTGGTGGAGAGAGAAGAGTGGCAGGGAGAGGGAGACAGGTTGGTGGAGATAGAAGAGTGACAGGGAGAGGGAGACAGGTTGGTGGGGAGAGAAGAGTGGCAGGGAGACAGGTTGGTGGAGAGAGAAGAGTGGTAGGGAGAGGGAGACAGGTTGGTGGGGAGAGAAGAGTGGCAGGGAGAGGGAGACAGGTTGGTGGGGAGAGAAGAGTGGCAGGGAGACAGGTTGGTGGGGAGAGAAGAGTGACAGGGAGAGGGAGACAGGTTGGTGGAGAGAGAAGAGTGACAGGGAGAGGGAGACAGGTTGGTGGGGAGAGAAGAGTGGCAGGGAGACAGGTTGGTGGAGAGAGAAGAGTGGCAGGGAGAGGGAGACAGGTTGGTGGAGAGAGAAGAGTGGCAGGGAGAGGGAGACAGGTTGGTGGGGAGAGGAGTGGCAGGGAGACAGGTTGGTGGAGAGAGAAGAGTGACAGGGAGAGTGAGACAGGTTGGTGGAGAGAGAAGAGTGGCAGGGAGACAGGTTGGTGGGGGAAAGATGAGTGGCAGTGAGAGGGAGACAGCTTGGTGGAGAGAGAAGAGTAGCAGGGAGACAGGTTGGTGGGGGAAAGAAGAGTGGCAGGGAGACAGGTTGGTGGGGGAAAGAAGAGTGGCAGGGAGAGGGAGACAGGTTGGTGGAGAGAGAAGAGTAGCAGGGAGACAGGTTGGTGGGGGAAAGAAGAGTGGCAGGGAGACAGGTTGGTGGGGGAAAGAAGAGTGGCAGGGAGAGGGAGACAGGTTGGTGGAGAGAGAAGAGTAGCAGGGAGACAGGTTGGTGGGGGAAAGAAGAGTGGCAGGGAGACAGGTTGGTGGGGGAAAGAAGAGTGGCAGGGAGACAGGTTGGTGGGGAGAGGAGAGTGGCAGTGAGACAGGTTGGTGGGGAGAGAAGTGTGGCAGGGAGAGGGAGACAGGTTGGTGGGGAGAGAAGAGTGGCAGGGAGAGGGAGACAGGTTGGTGGAGAGAGAAGAGTGGCCGGGAGAGGGAGACAGGTTGGTGGGGAGAGAAGAGTGGCAGTGAGAGGGAGACAGGTTGGTGGAGAGAGAAGAGTGGCAGGGAGAGGGAGACAGGTTGGTGGAGAGAGAAGAGTGGCAGGGAGAGGGAGACAGGTTGGTGGGGAGAGAAGAGTGGCAGGGAGACAGGTTGGTGGGGGAAAGAAGAGTGTCAGGGAGAGGGAGACAGGTTGGTGGGGGAAAGAAGAGTGGCAGGGAGACAGGTTGGTGGGGGAAAGAAGAGTGGCAGGGAGAGGGAGACAGGTTGGTGGAGAGAGAAGAGTAGCAGGGAGACAGGTTGGTGGGGGAAAGAAGAGTGGCAGGGAGACAGGTTGGTGGGGGAAAGAAGAGTGGCAGGGAGACAGGTTGGTGGGGAGAGGAGAGTGGCAGTGAGACAGGTTGGTGGGGAGAGAAGTGTGGCAGGGAGAGGGAGACAGGTTGGTGGGGAGAGAAGAGTGGCAGGGAGAGGGAGACAGGTTGGTGGAGAGAGAAGAGTGGCAGGGAGAGGGAGACAGGTTAGTGGAGAGAGAAGAGTGGCAGGGAGAGGGAGACAGGTTGGTGGAGAGAGAAGAGTGGCAGGGAGAGGGAGACAGGTTAGTGGGGAGAGAAGAGTGGCAGGGAGAGGGAGACAGGTTGGTGGAGAGAGAAGAGTGGCAGGGAGAGGGAGACAGGTTGGTGGGGAGAGAAGAGTGGCAGGGAGAGGGAGACAGGTTGGTGGAGAGAGAAGAGTGGCAGGGAGAGGGAGACAGGTTGGTGGGGAGAGGAGAGTGGCAGGGAGAGGTAGACAGGTTGGCGGGGAGAGAAGAGTGGCAGGGAGACAGGTTGGTGGGGGAAAGAAGAGTGTCAGGGAGAGGGAGACAGGTTGGTGGGGGAAAGAAGAGTGGCAGGGAGACAGGTTGGTGGGGGAAAGAAGAGTGGCAGGGAGAGGGAGACAGGTTGGTGGAGAGAGAAGAGTAGCAGGGAGACAGGTTGGTGGGGGAAAGAAGAGTGGCAGGGAGACAGGTTGGTGGGGGAAAGAAGAGTGGCAGGGAGACAGGTTGGTGGGGAGAGGAGAGTGGCAGTGAGACAGGTTGGTGGGGAGAGAAGTGTGGCAGGGAGAGGGAGACAGGTTGGTGGGGAGAGAAGAGTGGCAGGGAGAGGGAGACAGGTTGGTGGAGAGAGAAGAGTGGCAGGGAGAGGGAGACAGGTTAGTGGAGAGAGAAGAGTGGCAGGGAGAGGGAGACAGGTTGGTGGAGAGAGAAGAGTGGCAGGGAGAGGGAGACAGGTTAGTGGGGAGAGAAGAGTGGCAGGGAGAGGGAGACAGGTTGGTGGAGAGAGAAGAGTGGCAGGGAGAGGGAGACAGGTTGGTGGAGAGAGAAGAGTGGCAGGGAGAGGGAGACAGGTTGGTGGAGAGAGAAGAGTGGCAGGGAGAGGGAGACAGGTTCGTGGGGGAAAGTAGAGTGGCAGGGAGAGTGAGACAGGTTGGTGGGGGAAAGAAGAGTGCCAGGGAGAGGGAGACAGGTTGGTGGGGAGAGAAGAGTGGCAGGGAGAGGGAGAATGCATTGAGGACAAAGGAGAGGGAGACCAATAGCGATGGTCTCAGATAAGGGCCACAATTACTGACCATATTATAAACCATGGTCTCTCTTTGAGAGAGGCCGGTTGAAGGGTGCAACCAAATCTGCAGCGTTGAACAGTTACATCAATAGTGCAACAGGTGAGATGTGTGTCCTTCAATGATAATTGAACTACATATTACAGTACAATACAGTATGTTCATATTATTATTATTTTTTTTACATGTACTGACATTTTGAAATATATTGATTGTTTTGTGTTTTTTTTCCAGTCGGATCCAAAGGTTGCCTCCCACAGGAGGGAGAGGCAGAATATTATCAGATAGGCAGGAAATTGCCAATGTTGACATTATAATTGGCAACAATGCAATAAAACGGAGGGAAGTTCGGGACAGAGTGCTGGCAGACATTATCACTGTTGGGAATGTGAATTCGGTCAGCTCAACGACAGTTGCCTAGTGAAACATTAAATAAGGATGAAGCAGTTGTTCCCTTTGAGAGAAACGGGGAACGTGTGAATGAACTCCGGTATCAATATGTCCAGGTAAGATGTCTGTTTAATAACCAAACAGGGTTTACATACACAGCTATGCATAATGTAAAGTACTGTAAAACTGTAGATGTAATGTATTTTAGAGAGTAATGGAGATGGAAGCCAGGCAAACTGCGCATACATTCATCTTTGTGGATTAAGCTTTATTCAACCTGGCAAAAACACATTGCAGGGGAAGAAATGTGATTGGACAGAGGGCAACCGTGGATGTCCCAGGTCAGAGAGGGACTAACATCACAATGTGCAGCCCTGTCCAATGATGGTTTGCTGTTACACAAATCACTCAGTGGCCCCTACAATACAGAGAGGATCATTTATTTTCTGGATGACCTGCATAATCAGCTTGTGCCAGCGGAGGAGAGGGGCCAGAAACTCCCCTACCTTCGTTGTTGTGTGGGATAATGTGGCATTCCACCGCTCTGCTGCAGTCACAGACTGGTTTGTTGCACATCCCAGGATGTCAGTACTATTCCTGCCTCCATACTCCCCCTTCCTAGACCCCATAGAGGAGGTTCTCTCTGAGTGGAGGTGGAAGGTTAATGACCAACATCCACATGACCAGATGTCCTTACTGGGATCTATGAATGCAGGGTCTGGAGACACTTCTCCTGAAGACTGCCAGGGTGTGGAGACACCTCTCCTGAAGACGGCCAGGGTGTGGAGACACCTCTCCTGAAGACGGCCAGGGTGTGGAGACACTTCTCCTGAAGACTGTCAGGGTTTGGAGACACTTCTCCCCAAGACTGCCAGGATGTGGAGACACTTCTCCCGAAGACTGCCAGGGTCTGGAGACACTTCTCCTGAAGACTGCCAGGGTGTGGAGACACTTCTCCCGAAGACTGCCAGGGTCTGGAGACACTTCTCCTGAAGACTGCCAGGGTGTGGAGACACTTCTCCTGAAGACTGCCAGGGTGTGGAGACACTTCTCCTGAAGACTGCCAGGGTGTGGAGACACTTCTCCTGAAGACTGTCAGGGTGTGGAGACACTTCTCCTGAAGACTACCAGTGTGTGGAGACACTTCTCCTGAAGACTGCCTGGGTGTGGAGACTCTTCTCCTGAAGACTACCAGGGTATAGAGACACTTCTCCTGAAGACTGCCAGGGTATAGAGACACTTCTCCTGAAGACCGCCAGGGTATAGAGACACTTCTCCCCAAGACTGCCAGGATGTGGAGACACTTCTCCCGAAGACTGCCAGGATGTGGAGACACTTCTCCTGAAGACCGCCAGGGTATAGAGACACTTCTCCCCAAGACTGCCAGGATGTGGAGACACTTCTCCCGAAGACTGCCAGTATGTGGAGACACTTCTCCTGAAGACTGCCAGGATGTGGAGACACTTCTCCTGAAGACTGCCAGGGTGTGGAGACACTTCTCCTGAAGACTGCCAGGGTGTGGAGACACTTCTCCTGAAGACTGCCAGGGTGTGGAGACACTTCTGCTGAAGACTGTCAGGGTGTGGAGACACTTCTCCTGAAGACTGCCAGGGTGTGGAGACACTTCTCCTGAAGACTGCCAGGTTGTATTAGGCCTTCCAGAAGATACTTTCCAAGATGCATCGCCAGAGAAGACATAAGATGTGATGTTGATGAGAACTTGTGGCCAAATGCAGGAGAGAGAGAGAACTAGAACCCTCATAGTACTGTATATTATGAGTGTTATACTATACATGTTGATGAGAACTAGAACCCTCACAGTACCGTACAGTATGAGTGATTAGACTATACTAGTGATTATACTATACATGTTGATGAGAACCAGAACCCTCACAGTACCGTACAGTATGAGTGATTAGACTATACTAGTGATTATACTATACATGTTGATGAGAACTAGAACCCTCACAGTACCGTACAGTATGAGTGATTAGACTATACTAGTGATTATACTATACATGTTGATGAGAACCAGAACCCTCACAGTACCGTACAGTATGAGCGATTAGACTATACTAGTGATTATACTATACATGTTGATGAGAACCAGAACCCTCACAGTACCGTACAGTATGAGTGATTAGACTATACTAGTGATTATACTATACATGTTGATGAGAACTAGAACCCTCACAGTACCGTACAGTATGAGTGATTAGACTATACATGTTGATGAGAACTAGAACCCTCACAGTACCGTACATTATGAGTGATTAGACTATACTAGTGATTATACTATACATGTTGATGAGAACTAGAACCCTCACAGTACCGTACAGTATGAGTGATTAGACTATACTAGTGATTATACTATACATGTTGATGAGAACTAGAACCCTCACAGTACCCTACAGTATGAGTGATTAGACTATACTAGTGATTATACTATACATGTTGATGAGAACCAGAACCCTCCCAGTACCCTACAGTATGAGTGATTATACTATACATGTTGATGAGAACTAGAACCCTCACAGTACTGTACAGTATGAGTGATTAGACTATACTAGTGATTAGACTATACTAGTGATTAGACTATACTAGTGATTAGACTATACTAGTGATTATACTATACTAGTGATTAGACTATACTAGTGATTATACTACACTAGTGATTAGACTATACTAGTGATTATACTATACTAGTGATTAGACTATACTAGTGATTAGACTATACTAGTGATTAGACTATACTAGTGATTAGACTATACTAGTGATTATACTATACTAGTGATTAGACTATACTAGTGATTAGACTATACTAGTGATTAGACTATACTAGTGATTAGACTATACTAGTGATTATACTATACTAGTGATTAGACTATACTAGTGATTAGACTATACTAGTGATTAGACTATACTAGTGATTAGACTATACTAGTGATTAGACTATACTGGTGATTAGACTATACTAGTGATTAGACTATACTAGTGATTATACTATACTAGTGATTATACTATACTAGTGATTATACTATACAAGTGATTATACTATACTAGTGATTAGACTATACTAGTGATTAGACTATACTAGTGATTAGACTATACTAGTGATTAGACTATACTAGTGATTAGACTATACATGTTGATGAGAACTAGAACCCTCACAGTACCGTACAGTATGAGTGATTAGACCATACTAGTGATTAGACTATACTAGTGATTAGACTATACTAGTGATTAGACTATACTAGTGATTAGACTATACTAGTGATTATACTATACTAGTGATTAGACTATACTAGTGATTATACTATACTAGTGATTAGACTATACTAGTGATTAGACTATACTAGTGATTGTACTATACATGTTGATGAGAACTAGAACCCTCACAGTACCGTACAGTATGAGTGATTAGACTATACTAGTGATTAGACTATACTAGTGATTAGACTATACTAGTGATTATACTATACTAGTGATTAGACTATACTAGTGATTAGACTATACTAGTGATTAGACTATACTAGTGATTAGACTATACTAGTGATTATACTATACTAGTGATTATACTATACTGGTGATTAGACTATACTAGTGATTAGACTATACTAGTGATTAGACTATACTAGTGATTAGACTATACTAGTGAATATACTATACATGTTGATGAGAACTAGAAACCTCACAGTACCGTACAGTATGACTGATTAGACTATACATGTTGATGAGAACTAGAACCCTCACAGTACCGTACATTATGAGTGATTAGACTATACTAGTGATTATACTATACATGTTGATGAGAACTAGAACCCTCACAGTACCGTACAGTATGAGTGATTAGACTATACTAGTGATTATACTATACATGTTGATGAGAACTAGAACCCTCACAGTACCCTACAGTATGAGTGATTAGACTATACTAGTGATTATACTATACATGTTGATGAGAACCAGAACCCTCCCAGTACTGTACAGTATGAGTGATTAGACTATACATGTTGATGAGAACTAGAACCCTCACAGTACTGTACAGTATGAGTGATTAGACTATACTAGTGATTAGACTATACTAGTGATTAGACTATACTAGTGATTATACTATACTAGTGATTAGACTATACTAGTGATTAGACTATACTAGTGATTATACTATACATGTTGATGAGAACTAGAACCCTCACAGTACCGTACAGTATGAGTGATTAGACTATACTAGTGATTAGACTATACTAGTGATTAGACTATACTAGTGATTAGACTATACTAGTGATTAGACCATACTAGTGATTAGACTATACTAGTGATTAGACTATACTAGTGATTAGACTATACTAGTGATTATACTATACTAGTGATTATACTATACTAGTGATTATACTATACTAGTGATTAGACTATACTAGTGATTAGACTATACTAGTGATTATACTACACTAGTGATTATACTACACTAGTGATTATACTACACTAGTGATTATACTATACTAGTGATTATACTATACTAGTGATTAGACTATACTAGTGATTAGACTACCCTAGTGATTAGACTATACTAGTGATTATACTATACTAGTGATTATACTATACTGGTGATTAGACTATACTAGTGATTAGACTATACTGGTGATTATACTATACTAGTGATTAGACTATACTAGTGATTAGACTATGCTAGTGATTATACTATACATGTTGATGAGAACTAGAACCCTCACAGTACCGTACAGTATGAGTGATTAGACTATACTAGTGATTAGACTATACTAGTGATTAGACTATATAGTGATTAGACTATACTAGTGATTATACTATACTAGTGATTATACTATACTAGTGATTATACTATACTGGTGATTAGACTATACTAGTGATTAGACTATACTAGTGATTATACTATACTAGTGATTAGACTATACTAGTGATTATACTATACTAGTGATTAGACTATACTAGTGATTATACTATACTAGTGATTAGACTATACTAGTGATTAGACTATACTAGTGATTAGACTATACTAGTGATTAGACTATACTAGTGATTAGACTATACTACTGATTAGACTATACTAGTGATTAGACTATACCAGTGATTAGACTATACTAGTGATTATACTATACTAGTGATTATACTATACTAGTGATTAGACTATACTAGTGATTAGACTATACTAGTGATTAGACTATACTAGTGATTATACTATACTAGTGATTAGACTATACTAGTGATTAGACTATACTAGTGATTAGACTATACTAGTGATTAGACTATACTAGTGATTAGACTATACTAGTGATTATACTATACTGGTGATTATACTATACTAGTGATTAGACTATACTAGTGATTATACTATACTAGTGATTAGACTATACTTGTGATTATACTATACTAGTGATTATACTATACTATGATTATACTATACTAGTGATTAGACTATACTAGTCATTAGACTATACTAGTGATAGACTATACTAGTGATTAGACTATACTAGTGATTATACTATACTAGTGATTAGACTATACTAGTGATTAGACTATACTGGTGATTATACTATACTAGTGATTATACTATACTAGTGATTAGACTATACTAGTGATTAGACTATACTAGTGATTAGACTATACTAGTGATTATACTACACTAGTGATTATACTATACTAGTGATTATACTATACTAGTGATTATACTATACTAGTGATTATACTATACTGGTGAGTATTACTATACTAGTGATTAGACTATACTAGTGATTATACTATACTAGTGATTATACTATACTAGTGATTGACTATACTAGTGATTAGACTATACTAGTGAATTAGACTATACTAGTGATTAGACTATACTAGTGATTAGACTATACTAGTGATTAGACTATACTAGTGATTAGACTATACTAGTGATTATACTATACTAGTGATTAGACTATACTAGTGATTAGACTATACTAGTGATTAGACTATACTAGTGATTAGACTATACTGGTGATTAGACTATACTAGTGATTATACTTATACTAGTGATTAGACTATACTAGTGATTAGACTATGCTAGTGATTATACTATACATGTTGATGAGAATTAGAACCCTCACAGTACCGTACAGTATGAGTGATTAGACTATACTAGTGATTAGACTATACTAGTGATTAGACTATACTAGTGATTAGACTATACTAGTGATTATACTATACTAGTGATTATACTATACTAGTGATTATACTATACTGGTGATTAGACTATACTAGTGATTAGACTATACTAGTGATTATACTATACTAGTGATTAGACTATACTAGTGATTATACTATACTAGTGATTATACTATACTAGTGATATACTATCTAGTGATTAGACTATACTAGTGATTAGACTATACTAGTGATTAGACTATACTAGTGATTAGACTATACTAGTGATTATACTATACTGGTGATTATACTATACTAGTGATTAGACTATACTAGTGATTATACTATACTAGTGATTAGACTATACTTGTGATTATACTATACTAGTGATTATACTATACTAGTGATTATACTATACTAGTGATTAGACTATACTAGTCATTAGACTATACTAGTGATTAGACTATACTAGTGATTAGACTATACTAGTGATTATACTATACTAGTGATTAGACTATACTAGTGATTAGACTATACTGGTGATTATACTATACTAGTGATTATACTATACTAGTGATTAGACTATACTAGTGATTAGACTATACTAGTGATTAGACTATACTAGGATTATACTACACTAGTGATTATACTATAACTAGTGATTACTATACTAGTGATTATACTATACTAGTGATTATACTATACTGGTGATTAGACTATACTAGTGATTAGACTATACTAGTGATTATACTATACTAGTGATTATACTATACTAGTGATTGGACTATACTAGTGATTAGACTATACTAGTGATTAGACTATACTAGTGATTAGACTATACTAGTGATTAGACTATACTAGTGATTAGACTATACTAGTGATTAGACTATACTAGTGATTATACTATACTAGTGATTAGACTATACTAGTGATTAGACTATACTAGTGATTAGACTATACTAGTGATTAGACTATACTGGTGATTAGACTATACTAGTGATTATACTATACTAGTGATTAGACTATACTAGTGATTAGACTATACTAGTGATTATACTATACTAGTGATTAGACTATACTAGTGATTATACTATACTAGTGATTATACTATACTAGTGATTAGACTATACTAGTGATTATACTATACTAGTGATTATACTATACTAGTGATTAGACTACCCTAGTGATTAGACTATACTAGTGATTATACTATACTAGTGATTATACTATACTGGTGATTAGACTATACTAGTGATTAGACTATACTGGTGATTATACTATACTAGTGATTAGACTATACTAGTGATTAGACTATACTAGTGATTATACTATACATGTTGATGAGAACTAGAACCCTCACAGTACCGTACAGTATGAGTGATTAGACTATACTAGTGATTAGACTATACTAGTGATTAGACTATACTAGTGATTAGACTATACTAGTGATTATACTATACTAGTGATTATACTATACTAGTGAATATACTATACTGGTGATTAGACTATACTAGTGATTAGACTATACTGGTGATTAGACTATACTAGTGATTATACTATACTAGTGATTATACTATACTAGTGATTAGACTATACTAGTGATTAGACTATACTAGTGATTAGACTATACTAGTGATTAGACTATACTAGTGATTAGACTATACTAGTGATTAGACTATACTAGTGATTAGACTATACTAGTGATTAGACTATACTAGTGATTAGACTATACTAGTGATTAGACTATACTAGTGATTAGACTATACTAGTGATTATACTATACTAGTGATTAGACTATACTAGTGATTAGACTATACTAGTGATTAGACTATACTAGTGATTATACTATACTAGTGATTAGACTATACTAGTGATTAGACTATACTAGTGATTAGACTATACTAGTGATTAGACTATACTAGTGATTAGACTATACTAGTGATTATACTATACTAGTGATTATACTATACTAGTGATTAGACTATACTAGTGATTATACTATACTAGTGATTAGACTATACTAGTGATTAGACTATACTAGTGATTATACTATACTAGTGATTATACTATACTAGTGATTAGACTATACTAGTCATTAGACTATACTAGTGATTAGACTATACTAGTGATTAGACTATACTAGTGATTATACTATACTAGTGATTAGACTATACTAGTGATTAGACTATACTGGTGATTATACTATACTAGTGATTATACTATACTAGTGATTAGACTATACTAGTGATTAGACTATACTGGTGATTAGACTATACTAGTGATTATACTACACTAGTGATTATACTATACTAGTGATTATACTATACTAGTGATTATACTATACTGGTGATTAGACTATACTGGTGATTAGACTATACTAGTGATTAGACTATACTAGTGATTAGACTATACTAGTGATTAGACTATACTAGTGATTAGACTATACTAGTGATTAGACTATACTAGTGATTAGACTATACTAGTGATTAGACTATACTAGTGATTAGACTATACTAGTGATTAGACTATACTAGTGATTAGACTATACTAGTGATTAGACTATACTAGTGATTAGACTATACTAGTGATTATACTATACTAGTGATTAGACTATACTAGTGATTAGACTATACTAGTGATTAGACTATACTAGTGATTAGACTATACTAGTGATTATACTATACTAGTGATTATACTATACTAGTGATTAGACTATACTAGTGATTATACTATACTAGTGATTAGACTATACTTGTGATTAGACTATACTAGTGATTATACTATACTAGTGATTATACTATACTAGTGATTAGACTATACTAGTGATTAGACTATACTAGTGATTAGACTATACTAGTGATTAGACTATACTAGTGATTAGACTATACTAGTGATTAGACTATACTAGTGATTAGACTATACTGGTGATTATACTATACTAGTGATTATACTATACTAGTGATTAGACTATACTAGTGATTAGACTATACTAGTGATTATACTACACTAGTGATTATACTATACTAGTGATTATACTATACTAGTGATTATACTATACTGGTGATTAGACTATACTGTGATTAGACTATACTAGTGATTAGACTATACTAGTGATTAGACTATACTAGTGATTATACTATACTAGTGATTAGACTATACTAGTGATTAGACTATACTAGTGATTAGACTATACTAGTGATTAGACTATACTAGTGATTAGACTATACTAGTGATTATACTATACTAGTGATTAGACTATACTAGTGATTATACTATACTAGTGATTAGACTATACTAGTGATTAGACTATACTAGTGATTATACTATACTAGTGATTAGACTATACTAGTGATTAGACTATACTAGTGATTATACTACACTAGTGATTATACTATACTAGTGATTATACTATACTAGTGATTATACTATACTAGTGATTATACTATACTGGTGATTAGACTATACTGGTGATTAGACTATACTAGTGATTAGACTATACTAGTGATTATACTATACTAGTGATTATACTATACTAGTGATTGGACTATACTAGTGATTAGACTATACTAGTGATTAGACTATACTAGTGATTAGACTATACTAGTGATTAGACTATACTAGTGATTCGACTATACTAGTGATTATACTATACTAGTGATTAGACTATACTAGTGATTAGACTATACTAGTGATTAGACTATACCAGTGATTAGACTATACTAGTGATTATACTATACTAGTGATTAGACTATACTAGTGATTAGACTATACTAGTGATTATACTATACTAGTGATTAGACTATACTAGTGATTATACTATACTAGTGATTATACTATACCAGTGATTAGACTATACTAGTGATTATACTATACTAGTGATTATACTATACTAGTGATTAGACTATACTAGTGATTAGACTACCCTATTGATTAGACTATACTAGTGATTATACTATACTAGTGATTATACTATACTGGTGATTAGACTATACTAGTGATTAGACTATACTGGTGATTATACTATACTAGTGATTAGACTATACTAGTGATTAGACTATACTAGTGATTATACTATACATGTTGATGAGAACTAGAACCCTCACAGTACCGTACAGTATGAGTGATTAGACTATACTAGTGATTAGACTATACTAGTGATTAGACTATACTAGTGATTAGACTATACTAGTGATTATACTATACTAGTGATTATACTATACTAGTGATTATACTATACTGGTGATTAGACTATACTAGTGATTAGACTATACTAGTGATTATACTATACTAGTGATTAGACTATACTAGTGATTATACTATACTAGTGATTATACTATACTAGTGATTATACTATACTAGTGATTAGACTATACTAGTGATTAGACTATACTAGTGATTAGACTATACTAGTGATTAGACTATACTAGTGATTAGACTATACTAGTGATTAGACTATACTAGTGATTATACTATACTAGTGATTAGACTATACTAGTGATTAGACTATACTAGTGATTAGACTATACTAGTGATTAGACTATACTAGTGATTATACTATACTAGTGATTATACTATACTAGTGATTAGACTATACTAGTGATTAGACTATACTAGTGATTAGACTACACTAGTGATTATACTATACTAGTGATTATACTATACTAGTGATTAGACTATACTAGTGATTATACTATACTAGTGATTAGACTATACTTGTGATTATACTATACTAGTGATTATACTATACTAGTGATTATACTATACTAGTGATTAGACTATACTAGTCATTAGACTATACTAGTGATTAGACTATACTAGTGATTAGACTATACTAGTGATTATACTATACTGGTGATTAGACTGTACTGGTGATTAGACTATACTAGTGATTAGACTATACTAGTGATTATACTATACTGGTGATTATACTATACTAGTGATTAGACTATACTAGTGATTAGACTATACTAGTGATTAGACTATACTAGTGATTAGACTATACTAGTGATTAGACTATACTAGTGATTATACTATACTAGTGATTAGACTATACTAGTGATTATACTATACTAGTGATTAGACTATACTAGTGATTAGACTATACTAGTGATTATACTATACTAGTGATTATACTATACTAGTGATTAGACTATACTAGTGATTATACTATACTAGTGATTATACTATACTAGTGATTAGACTATACTAGTGATTATACTATACTGGTGATTAGACTATACTAGTGATTATACTATACTAGTGATTATACTATACTAGTGATTATACTATACTAGTGATTAGACTATACTAGTGATTAGACTATACTAGTGATTAGACCATACTAGTGATTAGACTATACTAGTGATTAGACTATACTAGTGATTAGACTATACTAGTGATTATACTATACTAGTGATTATACTATACTAGTGATTATACTATACTAGTGATTAGACTATACTAGTGATTAGACTATACTAGTGATTAGACCATACTAGTGATTAGACTATACTAGTGATTAGACTATACTAGTGATTAGACTATACTAGTGATTATACTATACTAGTGATTATACTATACTAGTGATTATACTACACTAGTGATTATACTATACTAGTGATTATACTATACTAGTGATTATACTATACTAGTGATTATACTATACTGGTGATTATACTATACTAGTGATTATACTATACTAGTGATTATACTATACTAGTGATTATACTATACAAGTGATTATACTATACTAGTGATTAGACTATACTAGTGATTAGACTACCCTAGTGATTAGACTATACTAGTGATTATACTATACTAGTGATTAGACTATACTAGTGATTATACTATACTAGTGATTAGACTATACTAGTGATTAGACTATACTAGTGATTAGACTATACTAGTGATTATACTATACTAGTGATTAGACTATACTAGTGATTAGACTATACTAGTGATTAGACTATACTAGTGATTAGACTATACTAGTGATTAGACTATACTAGTGATTATACTATACTAGTGATTAGACTATACTAGTGATTAGACTATACTAGTGATTAGACTATACTAGTGATTAGACTATACTAGTGATTAGACTATACTAGTGATTATACTATACTAGTGATTAGACTATACTAGTGATTAGACTATACTAGTGATTATACTATACTAGTGATTATACTATACTAGTGATTAGACTATACTAGTGATTAGACTATACTAGTGATTATACTATACTAGTGATTAGACTATACTAGTGATTAGACTATACTAGTGATTATACTATACTAGTGATTAGACTATACTAGTGATTATACTATACTAGTGATTAGACTATACTAGTGATTATACTATACTAGTGATTAGACTATACTAGTGATTAGACTATACTAGTGATTAGACTATACTAGTGATTATACTAT
>NC_034191.2:12886006-12888506 GCF_002021735.2 Oncorhynchus kisutch | reverse complement strand
CTAATCACACAGAATTACACATACACACAATTAATCATAACTTGATTACAAATTACTTCATAAAGGAAATCTCAGATATGACAGCTTGTTACACAAAAGAAAAGGGGCTGGGTTTGAGTGAAAGAGCTGGAAGACTGAGGAACAAATGGCGAAGCTGTGCTATCGTAAATACAATCTTATGCATTCTAAATTACCGTCCATTTGGAAAAGGAAAATGCAATAAATATTTACTCTGAGCTGCGCTTCAGTAGGTTGGTGGTAGATGGAAGGCCGTGTTGCCGAACCGAGTCCTTTGTCCTTTCAAGAATGTCTCTGCTGGTAAATTGGATACATCGTGGTAACATCATTGTGTGGTAGATGGGATACTCTGTCTGTTCTTTCCTAACCTTCGTTTGCAGCTGCTGTTGCTAACTCAACGGCTAGGAGGTATCACTTCTGTAGTGAATAAGAGTTCAAAGCTTACGCTGATGTTGGCTTCGTTCTGTAGTTATTATCTGAACCATTCTGACATCGAACCGTCGTCCTCACATCCTCGGAACAGGAGATTATATTGTCGTCAAGGCTTTATAAAGGAAGGGAGAGGAGGGAGTGTTTGAAAAGTTTTATAGCCCATGTTCCTTCACAGGGGCGGGCCACTGATTGAGCAGAGCCCTACCTTATGAAAACCCAAATCTCACACTTTAGAAGCTAAAATCACATTTCATCCCATCATGAATAATTGAATATTCAAACATATAAATTGAACAACAATTCCATGTGAATCCGATAACTCTGATGTCTAGACTTTCCACTGTAGAGTTTATGTCATCTTATCATTGATGAGAATGTCTCAGATGACAACCGAACTGATATCATATTCATTAAGTACCACCACATATGTTCAATTGGTCGGATTACCAGAATATAGTTAATTTCCCCCCACCTTCTGATGTTCCCAGCCAGAATCTCTATGTTAACCAAGGGTTTTGCAAATGTAACATCAGTAGGGTAGAGAGAGGAAAAAGGGGGGAAGATGTATTTATGACTGTCATAAACCTACCGCCCAAGCCAACGTCATGATATTGTATTTGTTGAAATGATTTGCTTTATTCTTGGCCAGGTCGCAGTTGTAAATGAGAACTTGTTCTCAACTAGACTACCTGGTTAAATAAAATAAAGGTGAAATAAAATAAATAAAAAATCAACATGTATTGATCACATCTTTACTAATGCTGTAGATATTTGCTTGAAAGCAGTATCCAAATCCATAGGATGTATTGATCACAATATAGTAGCCATATCAAGGAGAAACAAAGGCTGGGCCTAATATAGTGTGTAAGAGGTCAAAACAAGAAGTTTTGTAGTGATTCATATGTTGTTGATGTAAATACTATTTGCTGGTCTGTGGTGTGTAATGAGGAGCAACCAGATGCTGCACTTGACACGTTTATGAAACTACTTCCTCCAGTTACTAATAAGCATATAAAAACTTCCCATTGGATTGATGAGGAATTGAATATTTTTGTGGTTGAGTGGGATGAGGCAAAAGTTGGCAAACGTACTGCAAATTAAGAAATCATGTGACTAAACTAAATAAAAACAAACTACACTATGAAAGAAAGAATAAATTCATTAAAAATCCTACAATGTGATTTTCTGGATTTTTTTCTAATTTTGTCTGTCATAGTTGAAGTGTACCTATGATGAAAATTACAGGCCTCTCTCATCTTTTTAAGTGCGAGAACTTGCACAATTGGTGGCTGACTAAATACTTTTTTGCCCCACTGTATATCCGATCAAATTATGAAAAGACAAGAATTGTACTTTTGAATTCCATAAAGTCAGTGTGGACGAGGTGAAACAATTATTGTTGTCTTTCATCAATGACATGCCACCAGGGTCTGACAATCTGGATGGGAAATTACTGAGGATAATAGCGGACGATATTGCCAATCCTATTTGCCACATCTTCAATTTAAGCCTACTAGAGAGCTTGTGCCCTCAGGCCTGGAGGGAAGCTAAAGTTATTCCTCTACCCAATAATTGTAAAGCTCCCATTACTGGCTCAAATGGCTGACCAATCAGCCTGTTACCAACATTTAGTAAACTTCTGGAAATAATTGTGTTTGACAAGATACAATGCTATTTCACAATAAACAAATTGACAACAGAATTTCAGCATGAATATAGGGAAGGACACTCAACAAGCACAGCAATTACACAAATGACTGATGATTGTCTGAGAGAAATTGATGATAAAATGATTGTGAGGGCTGTCTTGTTAGACTTTAATGCAGAATTTGACATTATCGATCATAGTCTGCTGCTGGAAAAACGTATGTGTTATGGCTTTACACCACCTGCTATAATGTGGATAAAGAGTTGCTTTACTAACACAGATGGTTTTCTTTATTAATGGAAAACTCTCAAATATAATCCAGTTAGAATCAGGAATTCCCGAGGGTAGCTGTTTAGGCCCCTTGCTTTTTTTTTTTTACAAACTACATGCCACTGACTTTGA
>NC_034191.2:12863506-12873506 GCF_002021735.2 Oncorhynchus kisutch | reverse complement strand
TCATTATTATCATCATCATCACCATCATTATTATCATCATCACCAGCTTCGAGGCAGGCAACACTGAACCTAGTATGAGAGCACCAGCTTTTCATGACAACTGTGTGATCACGCATAGTTGATGTGAGTAAGACCTTTAAACAGGTCAACATTCACAAGGCCGCAGGGACAGACAGATTACCAGGACACGTACCCAGAGCATATGCTGACCTTCTGGCAAGCATAGTCACTGACATTTTCAACGTCTGTAATACCTACATGTTTTCAACCCTGTGCCCAAGAACGCCAAGGTAACCTCCCTAAATGACTACCACCCCACAGTACTCACATCTGTAGCCATGAAGCGCTTTTAAAGGCTGAAACCCTAAACCCACTCCAATCCGCCCCAACAGATCCACAGATGATGCCATCTTTATTGCACTCCACACTGCCCTTTCCCTTTCCCTGGACAAAAGGAACACATACGTGAGAATGCTAGTTATTGACTACAGCTCAATGTTCAACACCATAGTGCCCTCCAAGCTCATCAATAAGCTAAGGACCCTGGGAGTGAACACCTCTCTTTGCAACTGAATCCTGGACTTCCTGACGGGCCGCCCCCCAGGTGGTTAGGGTACACAGCAACACATCCACCACGTTGACCCTCAACACATGGGCCCCTCAGGGGTGCGTGCTTAGTCAACAACGTCTCCCTCAATGTGAGCAAGACAAAAGAGCTGATCGTGAATGACAGGAAAGGAGGTGCCGAGCATGCCCCCATTCACATTGACGTGGCTGTAGTGGAACGGGATGAGAGCTTCAAATTCCTCTGTGTACGAGCTTCCTGCAATCCAGGACATCTATACCAGGCCGTGTTAGAGGAAGGCCCTAAAAATGGTCAAAGACTCCCGTCGCCTAAGTCATAAACTGTTCTCTCTGCTACCGCACGGCAATCGGTACCGGTGCACCAGAGGCTTCTTAATTAATTAACATCTTCTACCCTCGAGCCATAAGACTACCGAACAGTCAATCAAATGGCTATCTACCGAACAGTCAATCAGATGGCTATCTACCGAACAGTCAATCAGATGGCTATCTGGACTATTTACATTGACCCCTGCATTTTATTATTATGTATTGGAATGTTTTACACTGACTCTCAGGCTCAATGTACTCTCAGTGGACTCTACCTACTGGACTCTACCCACACTGACTGGACTCTACCTACTGGACTCTACCCACACTGACTGGACTCTACCTACTGGACTCTACCCACACACTGACTGGACTCTACCTACTGGACTCTACCTACACACTGACTGGACTCTACCCACACTGACTGGACTCTACCCACACTGACTGGACTCTACCTACTGGACTCTACCCCACA
The DNA here is from genome assembly GCF_002021735.2 of Oncorhynchus kisutch. Lineage (NCBI taxonomy): Eukaryota > Metazoa > Chordata > Actinopteri > Salmoniformes > Salmonidae > Oncorhynchus > Oncorhynchus kisutch. Next base: position 12,872,137 of record NC_034191.2, on the reverse strand, counting down.
CACTGACTGGACTCTAACTACTGGACTCTACCCACACACTGACTGGACTCTAACTACTGGACTCTACCCACACTGACTGGACTCTACCTACTGGACTCTACCCACACTGACTGGACTCTACCTACTGGACTCTACCCACACACTGACTGGACTCTAACTACTGGACTCTACCCACACACTGACTGGACTCTAACTACTGGACTCTACCCAACACTGACTGGACTCTAACTACTGGACTCTACCCACACACTGACTGGACTCTAACTATTGGACTCTACCCACACTGACTGGACTCTACCTACTGGACTCTACCCACACTGGATGGACTCTACCTACTGGACTCTACCCACACTGACTGGACTCTACCTACTGGACTCTACCCACACTGACTGGACTCTACCTACTGGACTCTACCCACACTGACTGGACTCTACCTACTGGACTCTACCCACACACTGACTGGACTCTACCTACTGGACTCTACCCACACTGACTGGACTCTAACTACTGGACTCTACCCACACACTGACTGGACTCTACCTACTGGACTCTACCCACACTGACTGGACTCTAACTACTGGACTCTACCCACACACTGACTGGACTCTAACCACACACTGACTGGACTCTACCTACACACTGACTGGACTCTACCTACTGGACTCTACCCACCACTGACTGGACTCTAACTACTGGACTCTACCCACACACTGACTGGACTCTAACCACACACTGACTGGACTCTACCTACTGGACTCTACCCACACACTGACTGGACTCTACCTACTGGACTCTACCCACACACTGACTGGACTCTACCTACTGGACTCTACCCACACTGACTGACTCTACCTACTGGACTCTACCCACACTGACTGGACTCTACCCACACACTGACTGGACTCTACCTACTGGACTCTACCCACACTGACTGGACTCTACCTACTGGACTCTACCCACACTGACTGGACTCTAACTACTGGACTCTACCCACACTGACTGGACTCTACCTACTGGACTCTACCCCACACACTGACTGGACTCTACCCACACACTGACTGGACTCTACCTACTGGACTCTACCCACACTGATTGGACTCTACCTACTGGACTCTACCCACACTGACTGGACTCTACCTACTGGACTCTACCCACACACTGACTGGACTCTACCCACACACTGACTGGACCTCTACCTACTGGACTCTACCCACACTGACTGGACTCTAACCTACTGGACTCTACCCACACACTGACTGGACTCTACCCACACACTGACTGGGACTCTACCTACTGGACTCTACCCACACTGACTGGACTCTACCCTACTGGACTCTACCCACACACTGACTGGACTCTACCCCACTGGACTCTACCCACACACTGACTGGACTCTAACTACTGGACTCTACCCACACACTGACTGGACTCTACCTACACACTGACTGGACTCTACCTACTGGACTCTACCCACACACTGACTGGACTCTAACTACTGGACTCTACCACACACTGACTGGACTCTAACTACTGGACTCTACCCACACACTGACTGGACTCTACCTACACACTGACTGGACTCCTACCTACTGGACTCTACCCCACACACTGACTGGACTCTAACTACTGGACTCTACCCACACACTGACTGGACTCTAACTACTGGACTCTACCCACACACTGACTGGACCTCTAACTACTGGACTCTACCCACACACTGACTGGACTCTAACTTACTGGACTCTACTCACACACTGACTGGACTCTAACTACTGGACTCTCCCACACACTGACTGGACTCTAACTACTGGACTCTACCCACACACGACTGGACTCTACCTACTGGACTCTACCCACACACTGACTGGACTCTACCTACTGGACTCTACCCACACACTGACTGGACTCTAACTACTGGACTCTACCCACACACTGACTGGACTCTAACCACACACTGACTGGACTCTACCTACTGGACTCTACCCCACACACTGACTGGACTCTAACTACTGGACTCTACCCACACACTGAACTGGACTCTACCCACTGGACTCTACCCACACACTGACTGGACTCTAACTACTGGCTCTACCCACACACTGACTGGACTCTACCTACACACTGACTGGACTCTACCTACTGGACTCTACCCACACCTGACTGGACTCTAACTACTGGACTCTACCCACACACTGACTGGACTCTAACTACTGGACTCTACCCACACACTGACTGGACTCTACCTACAACACTGACTGGACTCTACCTACTGGACTCTACCCACACACTGACTGGACTCTAACTACTGGACTCTACCCACACACTGACTGGACTCTAACTACTGGACTCTACCCACACACTGACTGGACTCTAACTACTGGACTCTACCCCACACACTGACTGGACTCTAACTACTGGACTCTACCCACACACTGACTGGACTCTAACTACTGGACTCTACCCCACACACTGACTGGACTCTAACTACTGGACTCTACCCACACACTGACTGGACTCTACCTACTGGACTCTACCCACACACTGACTGGACTCTACCTACTGGACTCTACCCACACACTGACTGGACTCTAACTACTGGACTCTACCCACACACTGACTGGACTCTAACCACACACTGACTGGACTCTACCTACTGGACTCTACCCACACACTGACTGGACTCTAATACTGGACTCTACCCACACACTGACTGGACTCTAACTACTGGACTCTACCCACACACTGACTGGACCCTACCTACACACTGACTGACTCTACCTACTGGACTCTACCCACACACTGACTGGACTCTAACTACTGGACTCTACCCCCACACTGACTGGACTCTAACTACTGGACTCTACCCACACACTGACTGGACTCTAACTACTGGACTCTACCCACACACTGACTGGACTCTAACTACTGGACTCTACCCACACCACTGACTGGACTCTAACTACTGGACTCTACCCACACATGACTGGACTCTAACTACTTGACTCTACCCACACACTGACTGGACCTCTAACTACTGGACTCTACCCACACACTGACTGGACTCTACTTACTGGACTCTACCCACACACTGACTGGACTCTAACTACTGGACTCTACCCACACATGACTGGACTCTAACTACTGGACTCTACCCACACACTGACTGGACTCTAAACTACTGGACCTCTAACCCACACACTGACTGGACTCTAACTACTGGACTCCTACCCACACACTGACTGGACTCTAACTACTGGACTCTACCCCACACACTGACTGGACTCTAACTACTGGACTCTTACCCACACACTGACTGGACTCTAACTACTGGGCTCTACCCACACACTGACTGGACTCTAACTACTGGACTCTACCCACACACTGACTGGACTCTAACTACTGGACTCTACCCACACACTGACTGGACTCTAACTACTGGACTCTACCCACACACTGACTGGACTCTAACTACTGGACTCTACCCACACACTGACTGGACTCTACCTACTGGACTCTACCCACACACTGACTGGACTCTACCTACTGGACTCTACCCACACACTGACTGGACTCTAACTACTGGACTCTACCCACACACTGACTGGACTCTAACTACTGGACTCTACCCACACACTGACTGGACTCTAACTACTGGACTCTACCCACACACTGACTGGACTCTACCTACTGGACTCTACCCACACACTGACTGGACTCTAACTACTGGACTCTACCCACACACTGACTGGACTCTAACTACTGGACTCTACCCACCCACTCACTGGACTCTAACCACACACTGACTGGACTCTAACTACTGGACTCTACCCACACACTGACTGGACTCTACCCACCCACTCACTGGACTATACCCACACACTGACTGGACTCTAACTACTGGACTCTACCCACACACTGACTGGGCTCTACCCACCCACTCACTGGACTCTGCCCACACACTGACTGGACTCTACCCACCCACTCACTGGACTCTACTCACACACTGACTGGACTCTAACTGCTGGACTCTACCCACACTGACTGGACTCTAACTACTGGACTCTACCTACACACTGACTGGACTCTAACTGCTGGACTCTACCCACACTGACTGGACTCTAACTACTGGACTCTACCCACACACTAACTGGACTCTACCCACACACTGACTGGACTCTAACTACTAGACTCTACCCACCCACTCACTGGACTCTACCCACACACTGAATGGACTCTACCCACACACTGACTGGACTCTAACTACTGGACTCTACCCACACACTGACTGGACTCTAACTGCTGGACTCTACCCACACTGACTGGACTCTAACTACTGGACTCTACCCACACACTGACTGGACTCTACCCACACACTGACTGGACTCTAACTACTGGACTCTACCCACACACTAACTGGACTCCACCCACACACTGACTGGACTCTAACTACTAGACTCTACCCACCCACTCACTGGACTCTACCCACACACTGAATGGACTCTACCCACACACTGAATGGACTCTACCCACACACTGACTGGACTCTAACTACTGGACTCTACCCACACACTGACTGGACTCTACCCACACACTGACTGGACTCTAACTAGTGGACTCTACCCACACACTGACTGCTCTAACTAATGGACTCTACCCACCCACTCACTGGACTCTAACAACACACTCACACATAGTACACTGAGACTGACACTCCAGCGTACACACACACACACACACACACACACACACACACACACACACACACACACACACACACACACACACACACACACATACATACATTCCGTCACATTCCTTCACTATCTTCACATAAGCTGCGCTTCCTCTCTATTATCTATGCTTAGTCCCTTTTCCACTACCTACATGTACATATTAACTCAATTACCTTGACTAACCTGTACCCCCGCACAATGACTCTGTACCGGTACCCCATGAATATAGCCTGCACAATGACTCTGTACCGGTACCCCCATGAATATAGCCTGCACAATGACTCTGTACCGGTACCCCATGAATATAGCCTGCACAATGACTCTGTACCGGTACCCCATGAATATAGCCTGCACAATGACTCTGTACCGGTACCCCATGAATATAGCCTGCACAATGACTCTGTACCGGTACCCCATGAATATAGCCTGCACAATGACTCTGTACCGTACCCCATGAATATAGCCTGCACAATGACTCTGTACCGGTACCCCATGAATATAGCCTTGTAATTGTTATTTTATTGTGTTATTATTTTTCCTTTCGTTTATTTATCTAATTTTTCTTTCTTACTTACTCTGCATTGTTGGTTAAGGGCTCATAAGTAAGCATTTCACAGTAAGGTCTGTTGTATTCCGTGTATGTGACAAATACAATTTGATTTGACCATCATCACCACCTTCATCATCATCATCATCATCACCACCACCTTCATCATCATCATCACCACCGTCATCATCATCATCATCACCATCTTCATCCTCATCATCATCACCTTCATCAATGGAACTCTGTCATCCTGTTCTTGTTACTCTGTAAAAGACCGGCCTCAAAATCTCTGAGTGCTGTTTGAAATGTGTGTTTTGGAGAGCCCATCTGTCAGTGGTGTGTGTGGTGTGTGTGTGTGTGTGTGTGTGTGTGTGTGTGTGTGTGTGTGTGTGTGTGTGTGTGTGTGACCCAATGAGGCAGCAAAATGCAGCAGGTTAATCCCCTGTCAGCTCCAGCAGAACAGATGTGGAGATTTATGTCAGAGAGAGGGAGAGAGAGAGAGAGGGAGAGAGAGAGAGGGGGGGGGAGCAAAGGCACGTCTGGTACTGTCAGTTCTATATAAAAAGTCAGAAACGTGTGTGTTTTTTGTGTCTCTACTCGCTCTCTGTGTTAGCATGTGTGTTGGTGTTAATGAGCTGAGGCAGTGTGTGTGAGAAAAGGCGTGTTTCGTGGGCGCTCGTGGCGTTTATTTTTTGTCATCTCCTCAGCGACTCGTCCCTCTTCATCGTCCTCATCCTCACTCGTCTGTCACAGCCGGCACCATCTCGCTGTTTTTGTCATTTAACATCACGCTGTTCCTGTCGTTTGACAGAGCGCGTCTCCATCACACTCATTTCTTGCTGTTTAACAGTGATGATGCGTGCGATTTGCCGGTCGGAGGGCAGTGTTAGGCAGCGGCTGGGGAAGGAGGTAGGCACACACACACACACACACACACACACACACACAACGATAAACGCCTAAACCTTACTACTCTCTTTCACTATCTCTCTCATTCTCCTTCAGGGTATTCAGATATTCAGGGTATTCAGGGTATTCAGATATTCAGGGTATTCAGATATTCAGGGTATTCAGGTTATTCAGGGTATTCAGGGTATTCAGATATTCAGGGTATTCAGGGTATTCAGGGTATTCAGATATTCAAGAATATTCAATCGTTGTTATTTCAGACAGATCTGTCTCTTTGTTAGGGCTCTGTACATAAGATACCTGATGTGAAATCTCTCTGAATGAGTGTGGACGTTTGTGTGACATCTCATTCACACATAGGTGATTAAAAACCTCTTAAGGCCACTAGATGGCAGCAGTATATGTGCAAAGTTTTAGACTGATCCAATGAACAATTGCATTTTAACCATTGTCTCAAGACTGCCCAAATGTGCCTAATTGGTTTATTAATACATTTTAAAGTTCATAACTGTGCACTCTCCTCAAACAATAGCATGGTATTCTTTCACTGTAATAGCTACTGTAAATTGGACAGTGCAGTTAGATGAACAATAATTTAAGCTTTCTGCCAATATCAGACATGTCTATGTCCTGGGAAATTATATTATTACTTACAACCTCATGCTAATCGCATTAGCCGACGTTAGCTCAACCTCATGCTAATCGCATTAGCCGACGTTAGCTCAACCTCATGCTAATCACATTAGCCGACGTTAGCTCAACCTCATGCTAATCACATTAGCCGACATTAGCTCAACCGTCCTGAGGGGGAACCACTAATTAACCCTTTCACACTACAGTGCACCAATATTGACACACACACACACACACATTATGAAACATCAATACTGAGACAAACACAAACACACAAACACACACACACACACACACACACAAATGAGCTGCTCGGATACACCAGAGGAGCAGTGTGTGTCGGTGTATATGTGACCTGTGTGTGTGTGTGTGTGTGTGTGTCTAGTTGTTAGTTGTCTCTGTGTGGAACAGCTGGGCTACAATAAACCCCTCTAACCTTTGTGTGTGTCTCTGTGTGTCTGTGCCTGTGTGTGTGTGCCTGTGTCTGTGTGTCTGTGTGTGTCTGTGTGTCCGTGTCTCTGTGTGTCTGTGCCTGTGTGTGTGTGCCTGTGTCTGTGTGTCCGTGTCTGTGTCTGTGTGTATGTGTGTCTGTGTGTGTCTGTGTGTCTGTGTGTCCGTGTCTGTGCCAGTGTGCCTGTGTGTGTCTGTGCCAGTGTGTCTGTGTGTGTCTGTGTGCCTGTGTCTCTGTGTGTCTGTGCCTGTGTGTGTGCCTGTGTCTGTGTGTCTGTGTGTCCGTGTCTGTGTCTGTGTGTCTGTGTGTCTGTGCCTGTGTGTGTGTGCCTGTGTCTGTGTGTCTGTGTGTCTGTGTGTCTGTGTCTGTGTCTGTGTCTGTGTGTGTCTGTGTCTGTGTCTGTGTCTGTGTCTGTGTGTGTCTGTGTATATGTGACCTGTGTCTGTGTGTGACCTGTCTGTGTGCAGAGACAAAGGGGGGGGGGGGGGGATGAAGAGAAAGGTATAGCCGGTAGAAAAAGAAAGAAAAGTAGCCTCACTCCCCCTCTCCACCCTCTCTCTCCTCTCTCCCCCCTCTCCACCCTCTCTCTCCTCTCTGTGTCTGTCTGTGTCTGTGTCTGTGTGTGTCTGTGTCTGTGTCTGTGTCTGTGTCTGTGTGTGTCTGTGTCTGTGTGTGTCTGTGTGTGTCTGTGTGTCCGTGTCTGTGTCAGTGTGTCTGTGTCTGTGTGTGTCTGTGTCTGTGTCTGTGTGTGTCTGGGCATGTGTCTGTGTGTCTGTGTGTCCGTGTCTGTGTCTGTGTGTCTGTGTCTGTGTGTGTGTCTGTGTCTGTGTCTGTGTGTGTCTGTGTCTGTGTCTGTGTGTGTCTGTGTCTGTGTCTGTGTCTGTCTGTGTGTCTGTGTGTCCGTGTCTGTGTCAGTGTGTCTTTGTCTGTGTGCGGCCCAGAAACATTGGCCTTAATATAATGGCACAGAGGGCAGGAATACTGCTTCTTCTGGAAGAGGAAGCGATAGTGGGGGGGGGGGGGGGGGGGGGGGGCAGAGATAAGGGAGGGGGGATGTGAGGGGGAGCAGAGACAAAGGGGTGTGTCTGTGTGTGTCTGTGTGTCCGTGTCTGTGTCAGTGTGTCTGTGTCTGTGTGTGTCTGTGTCTGGCAGGAATACTGCTTCTTCTGGAAGAGGAAGCGATAGTGGGGGGGGGGGGGGGCAGAGATAAGGGAGGGGGGAAGTGAGGGGGAGCAGAGACAAAAGGGGGTGGGGGGGGTGGGAGGGGGAGCAGAGACAGGGGGGGGGGGGCAGCGACAAGGGGGGGGGGGGATGGGGGGGGAGCAGAGACAAAAGGAGGGGGGGGGGAGGGGGAGCAG
>NC_034191.2:12836006-12858506 GCF_002021735.2 Oncorhynchus kisutch | reverse complement strand
GGGGTGTTGTGTTGTGGGATGTGTTGGGGTGTGATGTGGTGTGTTTTGGTGGGGTGTGGTATGGTGTGTTTTGGTGGGGTGTGGTGTGGTGTGTTTTGGTGGGGTGGTGTATTGGTGGGTAGAGTCAATCTAGGATCGAACCACAACTTTTTACCTAAACATGGGGAAATAAGACAACAGTTGGCCATGTAATGAACTATCTGGAGATAAGATTTGATTTCATGACAGCTGGTTACGTTGTAAAGAAACAATCTGGAGGTAAGATAACAGCTGGCCATGGTGTGAACAATCTGGAGGTAAGATAACAGCTGGCCATGGTGTGAACAATCTGGAGGTAAGATAACAGCTGGCCATGGTGTGAACAATCTGGAGGTAAGATAACAGCTGGCCATGGTGTGAACAATCTGGAGGTAAGATAACAACTGGCCATGGTGTGAACAATCTGGAGGTAAGATAACGGCTGGCCATGGTGTGAACAATCTGGAGATAAGATAACAGCTGGCCATGGTGTGAACAATCTGGAGGTAAGATAACAGCTGGCCATGGTGTGAACAATCTGGAGGTAAGATAACAGCTGGCCATGGTGTGAACAATCTGGAGGTAAGATAACAGCTGGCCATGGTGTGAACAATCTTTAACAAAAAATATAAAGGGAGATGGACTCAAGTGTTTCAGAAGGATTGGAGGACTGGTTGTATGGCCTCTCTTTCACTCTCTATTGTCTATTTAAGGTGGCTTTTAGTTTATGGGAGTTTATCAAAATTGGATTTGTTTTGGAATTCTTTGTGGGTCTGTGTAATCTGAGGGAAATATGTGTCTCTAATATGGTCATACATTTGGCAGGAGGTTAGGAAGTGTAGCTCAGTTTCTACCTCATTTTGTGGGCAGTGTGCACATAGCCTGTGTTCTCAAGAGAGCCAGGTCTGGCTATAGTCTGTACATAGTCAAAGCTTTCCTTAAGTTTGGGTCAGTCACAGTGGTCAGGTATTCTGCTGCTGTGTACTCTCTGTTTAGGGCCAAATAGCATTCTAGTTTGCTCTGTTTTTTGTTAATTCTTTCCAATGTGTCAAGTAATGATATTTTTGTTTTGTCATGATTTGGTTGGGTCTAATCTTTCTCTCTCTCTCTCTCTCTCTCTCTCTCTCTCTCTCTCTCTCTCTTTCTCTCTCTCTCTTTCTCTCTCTCTCTCCCTCCCTCTCTCTCTCTCTCTCTCTCTCTCTCTCTCTCTCTCTCTCTCTCTCTCTCTCTCTCTCTCTCTCTCTCTCTCTCTCTCTCTCTCCGTCTCTCTCTCCCTCCCTCTCTCCCTCTCTCTCTCTCTCTCTCATCAATTGAGCCGTGTGTCCATGTGTGTTTGTGTTAATAGAGGACAGATGGTGTGTGTGTGGATAGCTGATGGAAGTTTCCAGTGACATGTGAATCCATCGTTCCCATAAAAACAAGTCCATATTCATTAATGAACCTGACACACACAAACCATCAGCGAGGTTTCATACTACGCTGTATAAACCCAATACAATCTGCCCAGATTGCTCTTCTCGACAACTTAACCCACTCACACACACATACTATTTTACCATCACATTAATCATGAAGCCAGTATGAACGATGCATCAGCACATTTTCTTAAATTGTCTCCAAGCAACATCAGAAAATAAATATTATTTCACGTCTCTCTCTCTCTCTCTCTCTCTCTCTCTCTCTCTCTCTCTCTCTCTCTCTCTCTCTCTCTCTCTCTCTCTCTTTCTCTCTGTAGCATGAAACAAGGAAACACTTGATTAAAAGCAGGTGCTTCCACACAGATGTGGTTGCTGAGTTAATTAAGCTTAGGGTCATGCTTAAGGTTGTGTATTAAAATGCTAGGCAGTCCATTATTTTGGCTACCATTGCTATGCCCCCATACAATGTCAATGCCCCCATCTACAGGACACGAGTAGAATCAGTGCCAAGGCACATTGGCACAACGCCCTACTAATAAACATGATGTTGGTGTTTCCTTTATTTTGGCAGTTACCTGTATGTTCTGGCTTGTGGTGGCCCAACGCCCTACTAATAAACATGATGTTGGTGTTTCCTTTATTTTGGCAGTTACCTGTATGTTCTGGCTTGTGGTGGCCCAACGCCCTACTAATAAACATGATGTTGGTGTTTCCTTTATTTTGGCAGTTACCTGTATGTTCTGGCTTGTGGTGGCCCAACGCCCTACTAATAAACATGATGTTGGTGTTTCCTTTATTTTGGCAGTTACCTGTATGTTCTGGCTTGTGGTGGCCCAACGCCCTACTAATAAACATGATGTTGGTGTTTCCTTTATTTTGTCAGTTACCTGTATGTTCTGGCTTGTGGTGGCCCAACGACCTACTAATAAACATGATGTTGGTGTTTCCTTTATTTTGGCAGTTACCTGTATGTTCTGGCTTGTGGGTGGCCCAACGCCCTACTAATAAACATGATGTTGGTGTTTCCTTTATTTTGGCAGTTACCTGTATGCCAGTAAGTCTGTCTACAGTAGTTGTGTTCCACAATCTCTTCTTTCTAGTGTTCTAGTGTACTCCCAAAGCTTCTTTCTATAACACTCTCTGTGTGTATGTATGTATGTGTGTGTGTGTGTGTGTGTGTGTGTGTGTGTGTGTGTGTGTGTGTGTGTGTGTGTGTGTGTGTGTGTGTGTGTGTGTATGTGTATGTATGTGTGTGTGTGTGTGTGTATGTGTATGTATGTGTGTGTGTGTGTGTGTGTGTGTGTATGTGTATGTATGTGTGTGTGTGTGTGTGTGTGTGTGTATGTGTATGTATGTGTGTGTGTGTGTGTGTGTGTGTGTGTGTGTATGTGTATGTATGTGTGTGTGTGTGTATGTATGTGTGTGTGTGTGTGTGTGTGTGTGTATGTGTATGTATGTGTGTGTGTGTGTGTGTGTGTGTGTATGTGTATGTATGTGTGTGTGTGTGTGTGTGTGTGTGTGTGTGTGTGTGTGTGTGTGTGTGTGTGTGTGTGTGTGTGTGTGTGTGTGTGTGTTGTTGTGTGTGTGTGTGTGTATGTGATTAGTGTGTGTGTGTGTGTGTGGTGTGGTGTGTGTGTGTGTGTGTGTTGTGTGTGTAGCCTTGGTTAAGACGGCAGTGTTTTTTGTGTTTGACTCAATGGCTTTTATTATGAGATTCTTTTCACCGATTCGAAGCGAGTGTTGAAGATCACACACCCGCCCGCCCGCCCGCCCACACACACGCCCGCCACACGCACGCACGCACACACACAACCCTCCCACACACACACAGAGAAACAGCTCTGTCGTCAGGGAAACCGTATGAGCAGAAGAACATTGCTCCCCATGTGTGTGTGTGTGTGTGTGTGTGTGTGTGTGTGTGTGTGTGTGTGTGTGTGTGTGTGTGTGTGTGTGTGTGTGTGTGTGTGTGGTGTGTGTGTGTGTGTTTGTTATTAACTGCTCGTTCGGAAACTTTGTTGTTGAATTTTTTTAAGAGAGGCAGAGGCATAGTTACAGAGCCTTCAGAAACCACTAGTTACAGAGCCTTCAGAAACCACTAGTTACAGAGACTTCAGAAACCACTAGTTACAGAGCCTTCAGAAACCACTAGTTACAGAGCCTTCAGAAACCACTAGTTACAGAGCCTTCAGAAACCACTAGTTACAGAGCCTTCAGAACCACTAGTTACGGAGCCTTCAGAAACCACTAGTTACAGAGCCTTCAGAAACCACTAGTTACAGAGCCTTCAGAAACCACTAGTTACAGAGCCTTCAGAAACCACTAGTTACAGAGACTTCAAAAACCACTAGTTACAGAGCCTTCAGAAACCACTAGTTACAGAGCCTTCAGAAACCACTAGTTACAGAGCCTTCAGAAACCACTAGTTACGGAGCCTTCAGAAACCACTAGTTACAGAGCCTTCAGAAACCACTAGTTACAGAGCCTTCAGAACCACTAGTTACAGAGCCTTCAGAAACCACTAGTTATAGAGCCTTCAGAAACCACTAGTTACAGAGCCTTCAGAAACCACTAGTTACAGAGACTTCAGAAACCACTAGTTACAGAGCCTTCAGAAACCACTAGTTACAGAGCCTTCAGAAACCACTAGTTACAGAGCCTTCAGAAACCACTAGTTACAGAGCCTTCAGAAACCACTAGTTACGGAGCCTTCAGAAACCACTAGTTACAGAGCCTTCAGAAACCACTAGTTACAGAGCCTTCAGAAACCACTAGTTACAGAGCCTTCAGAAACCACTAGTTACAGAGACTTCAAAAACCACTAGTTACAGAGCCTTCAGAAACCACTAGTTACAGAGCCTTCAGAAACCACTAGTTACAGAGCCTTCAGAAACCACTAGTTACGGAGCCTTCAGAAACCACTAGTTACAGAGCCTTCAGAAACCACTAGTTACAGAGCCTTCAGAAACCACTAGTTACAGAGCCTTCAGAAACCACTAGTTATAGAGCCTTCAGAAACCACTAGTTACAGAGCCTTCAGAAACCACTAGTAACAGAGCCTTCAGAAACCACTAGTTACAGAGCCTTCAGAAACCACTAGTTACAGAGCCTTCAGAAACCACTAGTTACAGAGACTTCAGAAACCACTAGTTACAGAGCCTTCAGAAACCACTAGTTACAGAGCCTTCAGAAACCACTAGTTACAGAGCCTTCAGAAACCACTAGTTACAGAGCCTTCAGAAACCACTAGTTACAGAGCCTTCAGAAACCACTAGTTACGGAGCCTTCAGAAACCACTAGTTACAGAGCCTTCAGAAACCACTAGTTACAGAGCCTTCAGAAACCACTAGTTACAGAGCCTTCAGAAACCACTAGTTACAGAGACTTCAGAAACCACTAGTTACAGAGACTTCAGAAACCACTAGTTACAGAGCCTTCAGAAACCACTAGTTACAGAGCCTTCAGAAACCACTAGTTACGGAGCCTTCAGAAACCACTAGTTACAGAGCCTTCAGAAACCACTAGTTACAGAGCCTTCAGAAACCACTAGTTACAGAGCCTTCAGAAACCACTAGTTACAGAGCCTTCAGAAACCACTAGTTACAGAGCCTTCAGAACCACTAGTAACAGAGCCTTCAGAAACCACTAGTTACAGAGCCTTCAGAAACCACTAGTTACAGAGCCTTCAGAAACCACTAGTTACAGAGCCTTCAGAAACCACTAGTTACAGAGCCTTCAGAAACCACTAGTTACAGAGCCTTCAGAAACCACTAGTTACAGAGCCTTCAGAAACCACTAGTTACAGAGCCTTCAGAAACCACTAGGTATACAGAACCTTCAGAAACCACTAGTTACAGAGCCTTCAGAAACCACTAGTTACAGAGCCTTCAGAAACCACTAGTTACAGAGCCTTCAGAAACCACTAGTTACAGAGCCTTCAGAAATCACTAGTTACGGAGCCTTCAGAAACCACTAGTTACAGAGCCTTCAGAAACCACTAGTTACAGAGCCTTCAGAAACCACTAGTTACGGAGCCTTCAGAAACCACTAGGTATACAGAGCCTTCAGAAACCACTAGTTACAGAGCCTTCAGAAACCACTAGTTACAGAGCCTTCAGAAACCACTAGTTAAAGAGCCTTCAGAAACCACTAGTTACAGAGCCTTCAGAACCACTAGTTACAGAGCCTTCAGAACCACTAGTTACAGAGCCTTCAGAAACCACTAGTTACAGAGCCTTCAGAAACCACTAGTTACAGAGCCTTCAGAAACCACTAGTTACAGAGCCTTCAGAAACCACTAGTTACGGAGCCTTCAGAAACCACTAGTTACAGAGCCTTCAGAAACCACTAGTTACGGAGCCTTCAGAAACCCACTAGTTACAGAGCCTCAGAAACCACTAGTTACGGAGCCTTCAGAAACCACTAGTTACAGAGCCTTCAGAAACCACTAGTTACAGAGCCTCAGAAACCACTAGTTACAGAGCCTTCAGAAACCACTAGTTACAGAGCCTTCAGAAACCACTAGGTATACAGAGCCTTCAGAAACCACTAGTTACAGAGCCTTCAGAAACCACTAGTTACAGAGCCTTCAGAAACCACTAGTTACAGAGCCTTCAGAAACCACTAGTTACAGAGCCTTCAGAAACCACTAGTTACAGAGCCTTCAGAAACCACTAGTTACAGAGCCTTCAGAAACCACTAGTTACAGAGCCTTCAGGAACCACTAGTTACAGAGCCTTCAGAAACCACTAGTTACAGAGCCTTCAGAAACCACTAGTTACGGAGCCTTCAGAAACCACTAGTTACAGAGCCTTCAGAAACCACTAGTTACAGAGCCTTCAGAAACCACTAGGTATACAGAGCCTTCAGAAACCACTAGTTACAGAGCCTTCAGAAACCACTAGGTATACAGAGCCTTCAGAAACCACTAGTTACAGAGCCTTCAGAAACCACTAGGTATACAGAGCCTTCAGAAACCACTAGTTACAGAGCCTTCAGAAACCACTAGTTACAGAGCCTTCAGAAACCAACAACCCTGGACTTTTTACACATTTTGTTGTGTTACAGCCTGAATTTAAAATTGATTCAATTCAGATTTTTGGTCACAATACCCCATAATGTCAATGTGGAATTAAGCTGAAATGTCTTGAGTCAATAAGGATTCATCCCCTTTGTTAAGGCAATCCTAAATCAGTTCAGGACAAAACATTTTCTTAACATTTCACATAATAAGTTGCATGGACTCACTCTGTCTGCAATAATAGTGTTTAACATGTTTTTTGAATGACTACCTCATCTCTGTACTCCAACTATACAATTATCTGTAAGGTCCCTCAGTCGAGCAGTGAATTACAAACACAGATTCAACCACAAAGACCAGGGAGGTTTTCCAATGCTTCACAAAGAAGGGCACCTATTGGTAGATGGGTAAAAAAAAAGAAGCAAAACATTGAATATCCCTTTGGGCATGGTGAAGTTATTAATTACACCATGGATGGTGTGTCAATACACCCAGTCTCTACAAAGATACTCCACTGCTGGAGGCCAATGGTCCTCTCTAAAACTATTTCAGAGTTTAATGGCTGTGATAGGAGAAAACTGAGGACGGATCAACAACATTGTAGTTACGCCACAATACTAAGCTAATTGACAGACGTACCGGCTCTCTGTGATAGGCTAAGTAAATAATGTGGTACGCCTTCGCCTGTAATATTTGATTTGATTTATGCGGTCTGGGTCAAGTTTACAAGTCGGGCCATGGTGAGGATTCCGTGTTGGAGACTGTCCACTTCGCTGAACCTCAACACTGGGGCCCCACAAGGGTGCGTGCTCAGCCCCCTCCTGTACTCCCTGTTCACCCATGACATCGTGGCCACGCACGCCTCCAACTCAATCATCAAGTTTGCAGACGACACAACAGTAGTAGGCCTGATTACCAACAATGACGAGACAGCGTACATGGAGGAGGTGAGGGCTCTGGGAGTGTGGTGCCAGGAAAATAACCTCTCACTCAACGTCAATAAAACAAAGGAGTTCATTGTGGATTTTAGGAAACATCAGAGAGAGCCCCTATCCACAGTGGAGCAGGTGGAAAGCTTCAGGTTCCTCAATGTACACATCACTGACGATCTGAAATGGTCCACCCACACAGACGGCGCAATAGTACCTCTTCAACCTCTGGAGGCTGAATAAATTTGACTTGGCCCCTAAAACCCTCACAAACTTTTACAGATGCACGATTGAGAGCATCCTGTCAGGCTGTATCATCGCCTGGTACAGCAACTGCACCGCCCGCAACCACAGGGCTCTCCAGAGGGTGCTGCGGTATGACTAACGCATCACCGGGGGCAAAATAGCTGCCCTCCTTGACACCTTCAGCACCCGATGTCACAGGAAGGCCAAGAAGACCATCCGAGCCACGGCCTGTTCACCCCGCTGTCATCCAGAAGGCGAGGTCAGTACCGGTGCATCAAAGCTGGGACCGAGAGACTGAAAAACAGCTTCTATCTCAAGGCCATCAGACTGTTAAATAGCCATCACTTGCCGGCTTCCACACATTTACATAACCCTGCACCTTAGAGACTGCTGCCTTTATAGATAGACTTGGGATCACTAGTCACTTTAATAATGTTTACATAATGTTTACATACCGCTTTACTCATTTCAAATGTATGCAATTGAAGTCGGAAGTTTACATAGACTTAGGTTGGAGTCATTAAAACAAATTTTTTAACCACTCCACAAATTTCTTGTTAACAAACTATAGTTTTGGCAAGTTGGTGAGGACATCTACTTTGTGCATGACACAAGTCATTTTTCCAACAATTGTTTACAGACAGATTATTTCACTTACAATTCACTGTATCACAATTACAAGTTGACTGTTCTAAGTTGACCGTGCCTTTAAATAGCTTGGAAAATTCCAGGAAAGGATGTCATGGCTTTAGAAGCTTCTGATAGGCTAATTGACATCATATGAGTCAATTGGAGGTGTACCTGTGGATGTATTTCAAGGCCTACCTTCAAACTCATTGCCTCTTTGCTTGACATCATGGGAAAATCAAAAGGAATCAGCCAAGACCTCAGAAAAAGAATGTAGACCTCCACAAGTCTGGTTCATCCTTGGGAGCAATTTTCAAACGCCTGAAGGTGCCACATTCATCTGTACAAACAATAGTACGCAAGTGTAAATACCATGGGACCACGCAGCCGTCATACCGCTCAGGAAAGAGACGCGTTCTGTCTCCTAGAGACAAACATAATTTGGTGCGAAAAGTGCAAATCAATCCCAGAACAACAGCAAAGGACCCTGTGAAGATGCTGGAGGAAACAGGTACAAAAGTATCTATATCCACTGTAAAGCGAGTCCTATCGACATAACCTGAAAGGCCGCTCAGCAAGGATTAAGCCACTGCTCCAAAACCGCTATAAAAAAGCCAGACTATGGTTTGCAACTGCACATGGGGACAAAGATCATAGTTTTTGGAGAAATGTCCTCTGGTCTGATGAAACAAAAATAGAACTGTTTGGCCATAATGACCATTGTTTTATTTAGAGGAAAAAAGGGGATGCTTGCCAGCCGAATAACACCATCCCAACCGTGAAGCACGGGGGGTGGCAGCATCATGATGTGGGGGTGCTTTGCTGCAGGAGGGACTGGTGCACTTCACAAAATAGATGGCATCATGAGGGGGGAAATTATGTGGGAAAATGGCTTAAGGACAACAAAGTCAAGGTTTTGGAAAATAGAAAATTTGTGGGCAGAACTGAAAAAGCATGTGCGAGCAAGAAGGCCTATAAACCTGTCTCAGTTACACTAGCTCTGTCAGGAAGAATGGTCCAAAATTCACCCAACTTATTTTGGGAAGCTTGTGGAAGGCTACCTGAAATGTTTGACACAAGCAATGCTACCAAATACTAATTGAGTGTATGTAAACTTCTGACCCACTGGGAATGTGATGAAAGAAATAAAAGCTGAAATAAATCATTCTCTCTACTATTATTCTGACATTTCACATTATTAAAACAAAGTGGTGAACCTAACTGACCTAAAACAGGGAATGTTTACTCGGATTATAAATCAGGAATTGTGAAAAACTGAGTTTAAAAGTATTTGGCTAAGGTGTATGTAAACTTCAACCGACTTCAACTGCATACTGTATTCTATTCTTCTGCATTTAGTCGATGCCACTCAGACATTGCTCAATCTGATATTTATATATGTCTTAACCCCGTTCGGTTACTTTAGATGTGTGTATTGTTGTGAATTGTGTGTATTGTGTGTATTGTGTGTATTGTATTGTGTGAATTGTGTGTATTGTGTGTATTGTTGTGTATTGTTGTGAATTGTTAGATATTACTGCACTGTTGGAGGTAGAAGCACAAGCATTTCGCTGCACTCGCAATAACATCTGCTAAATATATGTGACCAATCAAATTTGATTTCATTTAATTGATTTAATTGAACAGTTTGCTGTCCGTGTTTGTATTGTGTTGGGGTTTGGAGAGCCTGGTTTCTCCGTGTTTGTATTGTGTTGGTTTGGAGAGCCTGGTTTCTCCATTTTGTATTGTGTTGGTTTGGCGAGCCTGGTTTCTCTATGTTTGTATTGTGTTGGTTTGGAGAGCCTGGTTTCTCTATGTTTGTATTGTGTTGGTTTGGAGAGCCTGGTTTCTCCATGTTTGTATTGTGTTGGTTTGGAGAGCCTGGTTTCTCTATGTTTGTATTGTGCTGGTTTGGAGAGCCTGGTTTCTCCATTTTGTATTGTGTTGGTTTGGAGAGCCTGGTTTCTCTATGTTTGTATTGTGTTGGTTTGGAGAGCCTGGTTTCTCTATGTTTGTATTGTGTTGGTTTGGAGAGCCTGGTTTCTCCATGTTTGTATTGTGTTGGTTTGGAGAGCCTGGTTTCTCTATGTTTGTATTGTGTTGGTTTGGAGAGCCTGGTTTCTCCATTTTGTATTGTGTTGGTTTGGAGAGCCTGGTTTCTCCATTTTGTATTGTGTTGGTTTGGAGAGCCTGGTTTCTCTGTGTTTGTATTGTGTTGGTTTGGAGAGCCTGGTTTCTCCATGTTTGTATTGTGTTGGTTTGGAGAGCCTGGTTTCTCTATGTTTGTATTGTGTTGGTTTGGAGAGCCTGGTTTCTCCGTGTTTGTATTGTGTTGGTTTGGAGAGCCTGGTTTCTCTCCGTGTTTGTATTGTGTTGGTTTGGAGAGCCTGGTTTCTCCGTGTTTGTATTGTGTTGGTTTGGAGAGCCTGGTTTTCTCCGTGTTTGTATTGTGTTGGTTTGGAGAGCCTGGTTTCTCCGTGTTTGTATTGTGTTGGTTTGGAGAGGCTGGTTTCTCCGTGTTTGTATTGTGTTGGTTTGGAGAGCCTGGTTTCTCCGTGTTTGTGTTTTGTAAAGCTGTTCCTTCCTGTGGGGGCTGGTCCAGTGGTAACAGCTGTTCCTCCCTGTGGGGGCTGGTCCAGTGGTAACAGCTGTTCCTCCGTGTGGGAGCTGGTCCAGTGGTAACAGCTGTTCCTCCCTGTGGGGGCTGGTCCAGTGGTAACAGCTGTTCCTCCGTGTGGGGGCTGGTCCGGCGGTAACAGCTGTTCCTCCCTGTGGGGGCTGGTCCGGCGGTAACAGCTGTTCCTCCCTGTGGGGGCTGGTCCGGCGGTAACAGCTGTTCCTCCTGTGGGGGCTGGTCCGGCGGTAACAGCTGTTCCTCCCTGTGGGGGCTGGTCCGGCGGTAACAGCTGTTCCTCCCTGTGGGGGCTGGTCCGGCGGTAAAAGCTTCCCTGTGGGGGCTGGTCCGGCGGTAAAAGCTTCCTAGTGGGAGCTGGTCTGGCGGTAACAGCTGTTCCTCCCTGTGGGTGCTGGTCCGGCGGTAAAAGCTTCCCTAGTGGGAGCTGGTCCGGAGGTAAAAGCTTCCCTAGTGGGAGCTGGTCCGGCGGTAACAGCTGTTCCTCCCTGTGGGGGCTGGTCCGGCGGTAAAAGCTTCCCTAGTGGGAGCTGGTCCGTGGTAACGCTGTTCCTCCCTGTGGGAGCTGGTCCGGAGGTAACAGCTGTTCCTCCCTGTGGGAGCTGGTCCGGTGGTAACAGCTGTTCCTCCCTGTGGGGGCTGGTCCGGTGGTAAAAGCTTCCCTAGTGGGAGCTGGTCCGGCGGTAAAAGCCTTCCTCTCAGCAGCTCGCAACCCTGTGTGCCTTCATGAAAGAAAGGTCACCACAGACGAGAGTGGCTGCCAAGGAGAGAGAGGGAGAGGGATGCAGGGAGAGAGTGTAGGGAAAATGAAGGGAAAATGAAATAACATGAAGAGGAATAAAGGGAATAGATAAATGCAGAAATGGAAGAGTGGAAGGTGAGAGAAGAGGGAGAGCATGGGAGGAGAGGGAGGAGAGGGAGGAGAGAGAAGAGGGAGAGCATGGGAGGAGAGGGAGGAGAGAGAAGAGGGAGAGCATGGGAGGAGAGGAAGGTGAGAGAGGAGGGAGAGCATGGGAGGAGAGGGAGGAGAGGGAGGAGAGAGAAGAGGGAGAGCATGGGAGGAGAGGGAGGAGAGAGAAGAGGGAGAGCATGGGAGGAGAGGGAGGAGAGGGGAGAGAGAGAAGAGGGGAGAGCATGGGAGGAGAGGGAGGAGAGAGAAGAGGGAGAGCATGGGAGGAGAGGAAGGTGAGAGAAGAGGGAGAGCATGGGAGGAGAGGGAGGAGAGGGAGGAGAGAGAAGAGGGAGAGCATGGGAGGAGTGGGAGGAGAGAGAAGAGGGAGAGCATGGGAGGAGAGGGAGGAGAGAGAAGAGGGAGAGCATGGGAGGAGAGGGAGGAGAGAAGAGGGAGAGCATGGGAGGAGAGGGAGGAGAGGAAGGTGAGAGAAGAGGGAGAGCATGGGAGGAAAGGGAGGAGAGGAAGGAGAGAGAAGAGGGAGAGCATGGGAGATGAGGGAGGAGAGGAAGGTAGAGAAGAGGGAGAGCATGGGAGTAGAGGGAGGAGAGGAAGGTGAGAGAAGAGGGACAGCATGGGAGGAGAGGGAGGAGAGGAAGGTGAGAGAAGAGGGAGAGCATGGGAGTAGAGGGAGGAGAGAGAAGAGGGAGAGCGAGGGAGGAGAGGGAGGAGAGGAAGTGACGAAGGGTTACATATGAAGGGAATAGGGAGAGAAGAGATACCAAGCTGCTCTGGAGCTGTTCTGTCACTCTGAGCGGTGTCGGCTGGGTTTGTGCGTCATTTCCACTGTGCCTCCACATCCTCATCCACACCCTTCTCTCTCCTCCTGTCCATCAATTTTCTATCTCTCTGTTTCATTTTCTTCATCATTTGAACTCCATCCACCTTTCTCTCCCATATCTATATCTCTCTATCTATTTCTCCCTCCCCCTCCCTCCCTCCCTCCCCTCCCTCCCTCCCTCCCTCCCTCCCTCTCATTTCTCTCAAATCAAATGTTATTAGTCACATGCGTCAAATACAACAGGTGTAGTCAGGACCTTACAGTGAAATGCTGAATACAACAGGTGTAGGTAGACCTCACAGTGAAATGTTGAATACAACAGGTGTAGACCTTACAGTGAAATGTTGAATACAACAGGTGTAGGTAGACCTCACAGTGAATGCTGAATACAACAGGTGTAGTAGACCTTACAGTGAAATGCTGAATACAAACAGGTGTAGGTAGACCTTACAGTGAAATGTTGAATACAACAGGTGTAGTAGACCTTACAGTGAAATACTGAATACAACAGGTGTAGTAGACCTTACAGTGAAATGTTGAATACAACAGGTGTAGTAGACCTTACAGTGAAATACTGAATACAACAGGTGGAGTAGACCTCACAGTGAAATGTTGAATACAACAGGTTGTAGTAGACCTTACAGTGAAATACTGAATACAACAGGTGTAGTAGACCTTACAGTGAAATACTGAATACAACAGGTGGATAGACCTTACAGTGAAATGTTGAATACAACAGGTGTAGTAGACCTTACAGTGAAATGTTGAATACAACAGGTGTAGTAGACCTTACAAGTGAAATGTTGAATACAACAGGTGTAGGTAGACCTTACAGTGAAATGTTGAATACAACAGGTGTAGGTAGACCTTACAGTGAAATGTTGATACAACAGGTGTAGGTAGACCTTACAGTGAAATATTGAATACACAGGTGTAGTAGACCTTACAGTGAAATGTTGAATACAACAGGTGTAGTAGACCTTACAGTGAAATGCTGAATACAACAGGTGTAGTAGACCTTACAGTGAAATGTTGAATACAACAGAGTGTAGTAGACCTTACAGTGAAATGTTGAATACAACAGGTGTAGTAGACCTTACAGTGAAATGTTGAATACAACAGGTGTAGTAGACCTTACAGTGAAATGCTGAATACAACAGGTTAGGTAGACCTTACAGTGAAATGTTGAATACAACAGGTGTAGGTAGACCTTACAGTGAAATGTTGAATACAACAGGTGTAGGTAGAACTTACAGTGAAATGTTGAATACAACAGGTGTAGGTAGACCTTACAGTGAAATGTTGAATACAACAGGTGTAGTAGACCTTACAGTGAAATGTTGAATACAACAGGTGTAGTAGACCTTACAGTGAAATGCTGAATACAACAGGTGTAGGTAGAACCTTACAGTGAAATGTTGAATACAACAGGTGTAGTAGACCTTACAGTGAAATGTTGAATACAACAGGTGTAGTAGACCTTACAGTGAAATGTTGAATACAACAGGTGTAGTAGACCTTACAGTGAAATGCTGAATACAACAGGTGTAGTTAGACCTTACAGTGAAATGTTGAATACAACAGGTGTAGGTAGACCTTACAGTGAAATGTTGAATACAACAGGTGTAGGTAGACTTACAGTGAAATGTTGAATACAACAGGTGTAGGTAGACCTTACAGTGAAATGTTGAATACAAACAGGTGTAGTAGACCTTACAGTGAAATGTGAATACAACAGGTGTAGTAGACCCTTACAGTGAAATGTTGAATACAACAGGTGTAAGTAGACCTTACAGTGAATGTTGAATACAACAGGGTGTAGTAGACCTTACAGTGAAATGTTGAATACAACAGGGTGTAGTAGACCTTACAGTGAAATGCTGAATACAACAGGTGTAGTAGACCTTACAGTTTGAAATGTTGAATACAACAGGTGTAGTAGACCTTACAGTGAAATGTTGAATACAAACAGGTTGTAGTAGACCTTACAGTGAAATGCTGAATACAACAGGTTGTATGTAGTAGACCTTACAGTGAAATGCTGAATACAACAGGTGTAGGTAGACCTTACAGTGAAATGTTGAATACAACAGGTGTAGTAGACCTTACAGTGAAATGTGAATACAACAGGTGTAGTAGACCTTACAGTGAAATGTTGAATACAACAGGTTGTAGTAGACCTTACCAGTGAAATGCTGAATACAACAGGTGTAGGTAGGACCTTACAGTGAAATGTTGAATACAACAGTGTAGGTAGACCTTACAGTGAAATGTTGAATACAACAGGTGTAGGTAGACCTTACAGTGAAATGTTGAATACAACAGGTGTAGGTAGACCTTACAGTGAAATGTTGAATTACAAAACAGGTGTAGTAGACCTTACAGTGAAATGTTGAATACAGCGGTGTAGTAGACCTTACAGTGAAATGTTGAATACAACAGGTGTAGTAGACCTTACAGTGAAATGTTGAATACAACAGGTGTAGTAGACCTTACAGTGAAATGCTGAATACAACAGGTGTAGTAGACCTTACAGTGAAATGCTGAATACAACAGGTGTAGGTAGACCTTACAGTGAAATGTTGAATACAACAGGTGTAGTAGACCTTACAGTGAAATGCTGAATACAACAGGTGTAGTAGACCTTACGTGAAATGTTGAATACAACAGGTGTAGTAGACCTTACAGTGAACTGCTGAATACAAGAGGTGTAGTAGACCTTACAGTGAAATGCTGAATACAACAGGTGTAGTAGACCTTACAGTGAAATGTTGAATACAAAGGTGTAGGTAGACCTTACAGTGAAATGTTGAATACAACAGGTGTAGGTAGACCTTACAGTGAAATGTTGAATACAACAGGTGTAGGTAGACCTTACAGTGAAATATTGAATACACATGTGTAGTAGACCTTACAGTGAATGTGAATAAAAACAGGTGTAGTAGACCATACAGTGGAAATGCTTGGAAATCAACAGGTGTAGGTAGACCTTACAGTGAAATGTTGAATACAACAGGTGTAGTAGACCTTACAGTGAAATGTTGAATACAACAGGTGTAGGTAGACCTTACAGTGAAATGGTTGAATACAACAGGTGTAGGTAGACCTTACAGTGAAATGTTGAATACAACAGGTGTAGGTAGACCTTACAGTGAAATGTTGAATACAACAAGGTGTAGTAGACCTTACAGTGAAATGTTGAATACAACAGGTGTAGTAGACCTTACAGTGAAATGTTGAATACAACAGGTGTAGTTAGACCTTACAGTGAAATGTTGAATACAACAGGTGTAGTAGACCTTACAGTGAAATGCTGAATACACAGGTGTAGGTAGACCTTACAGTGAAATGTTGAATACAACAGGTGTAGTAGACCTTACAGTGAAATGTTGAATACAACAGGTGTAGTAGACCTTACAGTGAAAATGTTGAATACAACAGGTGTAGTAGACCTTACAGTGAAAATGCTGAATACAACAGGTGTAGGAGACCTTACAGTGAAATGTTGAATACAACAGGTGTAGGGTAGACCTTACAGTGAAATGTTGAATACAACAGGTGTAGGTAGACCTACAGTGAAATGTTGAACACAACAGGTGTAGGTAGACCTTACAGTGAAATGTTGAATACAACAGGTGTAGTAGACCTTACAGTGAAATGTTGAATACAACAGGTGTAGTAGACCTTACAGTGAAATGTTGAATACAACAGGTGTAGTAGACCTTACAGTGAAATGTTGAATACAACAGGTGTAGTAGACCTTACAGTGAAATGCTGAATACAACAGGTGTAGGTAGACCTTACAGTGAAATGTTGAATACAACAGGTGTAGTAGACCTTACAGTGAAATGTTGAATACAACAGGTGTAGTAGACCTTACAGTGAAATGTTGAATACAACAGGTGTAGTAGACCTTACAGTGAAATGCTGAATACAACAGGTGTAGTAGACCTTACAGTGAAATGTTGAATACAACAGGTGTAGTAGACCTTACAGTGAAATTTGAATACAACAGTGTAGTAAGACCTTACAGTGAAATGCTGAATACAAAGGTGTAGTAGACCTTACAGTGAAATGCTGAATACAACAGGTGTAGGTAGACCTTACAGTGAAATGTTGATACAACAGGTGTAGTAGACTTACAGTGAAAATGTTGAATACAACAGGTGTAGTAGACCTTACAGTGAAATGTTGAATACAACAGGTTAGTAGACCTACAGTGAAATGCTGAATACAACAGGTGTAGGTAGACCTTACAGTGAAATGTTGAATACACAGGTGTAGGTGACCTTACAGTGAAATGTTTGAATACAACCGGTGTAGGTAGACCTTACAGTGAAATGTTGAATACAACAGGTGTAGGTAGACCTTACAGTGAAATGTTTGAATACAACAGGTGTAGTAGACCTTACAGTGAAATGTTGAATACAACAGGTGTAGTAGACCTTACAGTGGAATGTGAATACAACAGGTGTAGTAACCTTACAGTGAAATGTGATACAACAGGTGTAGTAGACCGTAACAGTGAAATGCTGAATACAACAGGTGTAGTAGACCTTACAGTGAAATGCTGAATACAAACAGTGTAGGTAGACCTTACAGTGAAATGTTGAATACAACAGGTGTAGTAGACCTTACAGTGAAATGCTAATACAACAGGTGTAGGTAGACCTTACAGTGAAATGTTGAATACAACAGGTGTAGTAGACCTTACAGTGAAATGTTGAATACAACAGTGTAGTAGACCTTACAGTGAAATGCTGAATACAACAGGTGTAGTAGACCTTACAGTGAAATGTTGAATACAACAGGTGTAGTAGACCTTACAGTGAAATGTTGAATACAACAGGTGTAGTAGACCTTACAGTGAAATGCTGAATACAACAGGTGTAGGTAGACCTTACAGTGAAATGTTGAATACAACAGGTGTAGGTAGACCTTACAGTGAAATGTTGAATACACAGGTGTAGTAGACCTTACAGTGAAATGTTGAATACAACAGGTGTAGTAGACCTTACAGTGGAATGTTGAATACAACAGGTGTAGTAGACCTTACAGTGAAATGTGAATACAACAGGTGTAGTAGACCTTACAGTGAAATGCTGAATACAACAGGTGTAGTAGACCTTACAGTGAAATGCTGAATACAACAGGTGTAGGTAGACCTTACAGTGAAATGTTGAATACAACAGGTGTAGTAGACCTTACAGTGAAATGCTGAATACAACAGGTGTAGTAGACCTTACAGTGAAATGTTGAATACAACAGGTGTAGTAGACCTTACAGTGAACTGCTGAAATACAAGAGGTGTAGTAGACCTACAGTGAAATGCTGAATACAACAGGTGTAGGTAGACCTTACAGTGAAATGTTGAATACAACAGGTGTAGTAGACCTTACAGTGAAATGTTGAATACAACAGGTGTAGTAGACCTTACAGTGAAATGTTGAATACAACAGGTGTAGTAGACCTTACAGTGAAATGCTGAATACAACAGGTGTAGTAGACCTTACAGTGAAATGCTGAATACAACAGGTGTAGGTAGACCCTTACAGTGAAATGTTGAATAACAACAGGTGTAGTAGACCTTACAGTGAAATGTTGAATACAACAGGTGTAGTAGACCTTACAGTGAAATGTTGAATACAACAGGTGTAGTAGACCTTACAGTGAAATGCTGAATACAACAGGGTTGTAGTAGACCTTACAGTGAAATGCTGGAATACAACAGGTGTAGGTAGACCTTACAGTGAAATGTTGAATACAACAGGTGTAGTAGGACCTTACAGTGAAATGTTGAATACAACAGGTGTAGTAGACCTTACAGTGAAATGTTGAATACAACAGGTGTAGTAGACCTTACAGTGAAATGTTGAATACAACAGGTGTAGTAGACCTTACAGTGAAATGTTGAATACAACAGGTGTAGTAGACCTTACAGTGAAATGTTGAATACAACAGGGTGCTAGTAGACCTTACAGTGAAATGCTGAATACAACAGGTGTAGTAGACCTTACAGTGAAATGCTGAATACAACAGGTGTAGGTAGACCTTACAGTGAAATGTTGAATACAACAGTGTAGTAGACCTTACAGTGAAATGCTGAATACAACAGGTGTAGTAGACCTTACAGTGAAATGTTGAATACAACAGGTGTAGTAGACCTTACAGTGAACTGCTGAATACAAGAGGTGTAGTAGACCTTACAGTGAAATGCTGAATACAACAGGTGTAGGTAGACCTTACAGTGAAATGTTGAATACAACAGGTGTAGTAGACCTTACAGTGAAATGTTGAATACAACAGGTGTAGTAGACCTTACAGTGAAATGTTGAATACAACAGGTGTAGTAGACCTTACAGTGAAATGCTGAATACAACAGGTGTAGTAGACCTTACAGTGAAATGTTGAATACAACAGGTGTAGTAGACCTTACAGTGAAATGTTGAATACAACAGGTGTAGTAGACCTTACAGTGAAATGCTGAATACAACAGGTGTAGGTAGACCTTACAGTGAAATGCTGAATACAACAGGTGTAGGTAGACCTTACAGTGAAATGTTGAATACAACAGGTGTAGGTAGACCTTACAGTGAAATGTTGAATACAACAGGTGTAGTAGACCTTACAGTGAAATGTTGAATACAACAGGTGTAGTAGACCTTACAGTGAAATGTTGAATACAACAGGTGTAGTAGACCTTACAGTGAAATGTTGAATACAACAGGTGTAGTAGACCTTACAGTGAAATGCTGAATACAACAGGTGTAGTAGACCTTACAGTGAAATGCTGAATACAACAGGTGTAGGTAGACCTTACAGTGAAATGTTGAATACAACAGGTGTAGTAGACCTTACAGTGAAATGCTGAATACAACAGGTGTAGTAGACCTTACAGTGAAATGTTGAATACAACAGGTGTAGTAGACCTTACAGTGAACTGCTGAATACAAGAGGTGTAGTAGACCTTACAGTGAAATGCTGAATACAACAGGTGTAGGTAGACCTTACAGTGAAATGTTGAATACAACAGGTGTAGTAGACCTTACAGTGAAATGTTGAATACAACAGGTGTAGTAGACCTTACAGTGAAATGTTGAATACAACAGGTGTAGTAGACCTTACAGTGAAATGCTGAATACAACAGGTGTAGTAGACCTTACAGTGAAATGCTGAATACAACAGGTGTAGGTAGACCTTACAGTGAAATGTTGAATACAACAGGTGTAGTAGACCTTACAGTGAAATGTTGAATACAACAGGTGTAGTAGACCTTACAGTGAAATGTTGAATACAACAGGTGTAGTAGACCTTACAGTGAAATGCTGAATACAACAGGTGTAGTAGACCTTACAGTGAAATGCTGAATACAACAGGTGTAGGTAGACCTTACAGTGAAATGTTGAATACAACAGGTGTAGTAGACCTTACAGTGAAATGTTGAATACAACAGGTGTAGTAGACCTTACAGTGAAATGTTGAATACAACAGGTGTAGTAGACCTTACAGTGAAATGTTGAATACAACAGGTGTAGTAGACCTTACAGTGAAATGTTGAATACAACAGGTGTAGTAGACCTTACAGTGAAATGTTGAATACAACAGGTGTAGTAGACCTTACAGTGAAATGCTGAATACAACAGGTGTAGTAGACCTTACAGTGAAATGCTGAATACAACAGGTGTAGGTAGACCTTACAGTGAAATGTGAATACAACAGGTGTAGTAGACCTTACAGTGAAATGCTGAATACAACAGGTGTAGTAGACCTTACAGTGAAATGTTGAATACAACAGGTGTAGTAGACCTTACAGTGAACTGCTGAATACAAGAGGTGTAGTAGACCTTACAGTGAAATGCTGAATACAACAGGTGTAGTAGACCTTACAGTGAAATGTTGAATACAACAGGTGTAGTAGACCTTACAGTGAAATGTTGAATACAACAGGTGTAGTAGACCTTACAGTGAAATGTGAATACAACAGGTGTAGTAGACCTTACAGTGAAATGCTGAATACAACAGGTGTAGTAGACCTTACAGTGAAATGCTGAATACAACAGGTGTAGGTAGACCTTACAGTGAAATGTTGAATACAACAGGTGTAGTAGACCTTACAGTGAAATGTTGAATACAACAGGTGTAGTAGACCTTACAGTGAAATGTTGAATACAACAGGTGTAGTAGACCTTACAGTGAAATGTTGAATACAACAGGTGTAGTAGACCTTACAGTGAAATGTTGAATACAACAGGTGTAGTAGACCTTACAGTGAAATGTTGAATACAACAGGTGTAGTAGACCTTACAGTGAAATGCTGAATACAACAGGTGTAGTAGACTTACAGTGAAATGCTGAATACAACAGGTGTAGGTAGACCTTACAGTGAAATGTTGAATACAACAGGTGTAGTAGACCTTACAGTGAAATGCTGAATACAACAGGTGTAGTAGACCTTACAGTGAAATGTTGAATACAACAGGTGTAGTAGACCTTACAGTGAACTGCTGAATACAAGAGGTGTAGTAGACCTTACAGTGAAATGCTGAATACAACAGGTGTAGGTAGACCTTACAGTGAAATGTTGAATACAACAGGTGTAGTAGACCTTACAGTGAAATGTTGAATACAACAGGTGTAGTAGACCTTACAGTGAAATGTTGAATACAACAGGTGTAGTAGACCTTACAGTGAAATGCTGAATACAACAGGTGTAGTAGACCTTACAGTGAAATGCTGAATACAACAGGTGTAGGTAGACCTTACAGTGAAATTTGAATACAACAGGTGTAGTAGACCTTACAGTGAAATGTGAATACAACAGGTGTAGTAGACCTTACAGTGAAATGTTGAATACAACAGGTGTAGTAGACCTTACAGTGAAATGTTGAATACAACAGGTGTAGTAGACCTTACAGTGAAATGTTGAATACAACAGGTGTAGTAGACCTTACAGTGAAATGTTGAATACAACAGGTGTAGTAGACCTTACAGTGAAATGCTGAATACAACAGGTGTAGTAGACCTTACAGTGAAATGTTGAATACAACAGGTGTAGTAGACCTTACAGTGAAATGTTGAATACAACAGGTGTAGTAGACCTTACAGTGAAATGTTGAATACAACAGGTGTAGTAGACCTTACGTGAAATGTTGAATACAACAGGTGTAGTAGACCTCACAGTGAAATGTTGAATACAACAGGTGTAGTAGACCTCACAGTGAATGCTGAATACAACAGGTGTAGTAGACCTTACAGTGAAATGCTGAATACAACAGGTGTAGTAGACCTTACAGTGAAATGTTGAATACAACAGGTGTAGTAGACCTTACAGTGAAATGTTGAATACAACAGGTGTAGTAGACCTCACAGTGAAATGTTGAATACAACAGGTGTAGTAGACCTCACAGTGAAATGCTGAATACAACAGGTGAGTAGACCTCACAGTGAAATGTTGAATACAACAGGTGTAGTAGACCTCACAGTGAAATGCTGAATACAACAGGTGTAGTAGACCTTACAGTGAAATGTTGAATACAACAGGTGTAGTAGACCTCACAGTGAAATGCTGAATACAACAGGTGTAGTAGACCTCACAGTGAAATGCTGAATACAACAGGTGTAGTAGACCTTACAGTGAAATGCTGAATACAACAGGTGTAGTAGACCTCACAGTGAAATGCTGAATACAACAGGTGTAGTAGACCTTACAGTGAAATCCTTACTTACGATGCAACCAACAATGCAGTTTAAAAGAAAATTGATTAGAATAAGAGAAAAATGTAACAAGTGATTAAAGAGCAGCAGTAAAATAACAATAGTGAGACTTTATACAGGGGGGTACTGATACAGAGTCAATGTGGAGGCTATATACAGGGGTACT
>NC_034191.2:12778654-12835906 GCF_002021735.2 Oncorhynchus kisutch | reverse complement strand
TGGGAATGTGATGAAAGAACTAAAGCTGAAATAAATCATTCTCTCTCTACTATTATTCTGACATTTCACATTATTAAAACAAAGTGGTGAACCTAACTGACCTAAAACAGGGAATGTTTTACTCGGATTATAAATCAGGAATTGTGAAAACCTGAGTTTAAAAGTATTTGGCTAAGGTGTATGTAAACTTCAAACCGACTTCAACTGCATACTGTATTCTATTCTTCTGCATTTTAGTCGATGCCACTCAGACATTGCTCAATCTGATATTTATATATGTCTTAACCCCGTTCGGTACTTTAGATGTGTGTATTGTTGTGAATTGTGTGTATTGTGTGTATTGTGTGTATTGTATTGTGTGAATTGTGTATTTTGTGTGTATTGTTGTGTATTGTTGTGAATTGTTAGATATTACTGCACTGTTGGAGGTAGAAGCACAAGCATTTCGCGCACTCGCAATAACATCTGCTAATATATGTGACCAATCAAATTTGAATTCATTTAATTGATTTAATTGAACAGTTTTGCTGTCCGTGTTTGTATTGTGTTGGGGTTTGGAGAGCCTGGTTTCTCCGTGTTTGTATTGTGTTGGTTTGGAGAGCCTGGTTCTCCATTTTGTATTGTGTTGGTTTGGCGAGCCTGGTTTCTCTATGTTTGTATTGTGTTGGTTTGGAGAGCCTGGTTTTTCTCTATGTTTGTATTGTGTTGGTTTGGAGAGCCTGGTTTCTCCATGTTTGTATTGTGTTGGTTTGGAGAGCCTGGTTTCTCTATGTTTGTATTGTGCTGGTTTGGAGAGCCTGGTTTCTCCATTTTGTATTGTGTTGGTTTGGAGAGCCTGGTTTCTCTTATGTTTGTATTGTGTTGGTTTGGAGAGCCTGGTTTCTCTATGTTTGTATTGTGTTGGTTTGGAGAGCCTGGTTTCTCCATGTTTTATTGTGTTGGTTTGGAGAGCCTGGTTTCTCTATGTTTGTATTGTGTTGGTTTGGAGAGCCTGGTTTCTCCATTTTGTATTGTGTTTGGTTTGGAGAGCCTGGTTTCTCCATTTTGTATTGTGTTGGTTTGGAGAGCCTGGTTTCTCTGTGTTTTGTATTGTGTTGGTTTGGAGAGCCTGGTTTCTCCATGTTTGTATTGTGTTGTTTGGAGAGCCTGGTTTCTCTATGTTTGTATTGTGTTGTTTTGGAGAGCCTGGTTTCTCCGTGTTTTGTATTGTGTTGGTTTGGAGAGCCTGTTTTTCTCCGTGTTTGTATTGTGTTGGTTTGGAGAGCCTGGTTTCTCCGTGTTTGTATTGTGTTGTTGGTTGAGAGCCTGGTTTCTCCGTGTTTGTATTGTGTTGGTTTGGAGAGCCTGGTTTCTCCGTGTTTGTATTGTGTTGGTTTGGAGAGGCTGGTTTCTCCGTGTTTGTATTGTGTTGGTTTGGAGAGCCTGGTTTCTCCGTGTTTGTTGTTTTGTAAAGCTGTTCCTTCCTGTGGGGGCTGGTCCAGTGGTAACAGCTGTTCCTCCCTGTGGGGCTGGTCCAGTGGTAACAGCTGTTCCTCCGTGTGGGAGCTGGTCCAGTGGTAACAGCTGTTCCTCCCTGTGGTGGCTGGTCCAGTGGTAACAGCTGTTCCTCCGTGTGGGGGCTGGTCCGGCGGTAACAGCTGTTCCTCCCTGTGGGGGCTGGTCCGGCGGTAACAGCTGTTCCTCCCTGTGGGGCTGGTCCGGCGGTAACAGCTGTTCCTCCCTGTGGGGGCTGGTCCGGCGGTAACAGCTGTTTCCTCCCTGTGGGGCTGGTCCGGCGGTAACAGCTGTTCCTCCCTGTGGGGGCTGGTCCGGCGGTAAAAGCTTCCCTGTGGGGGCTGGTCCGGCGGTAAAAGCTTCCCTAGTGGGAGCTGGTCTGGCGGTAACAGCTGTTCCTCCTCCCTGTGGGTGCTGGTCCGGCGTAAAAGCTTCCCTAGTGGGAGCTGGTCCGGAGGTAAAAGCTTCCCTAGTGGGAGCTGGTCCGGCGGTAACAGCTGTTCCTCCCTGTGGGGGCTGGTCCGGCGGTAAAAGCTTCCCTAGTGGGAGCTGGTCCGGTGGTAACAGCTGTTCCTCCCTGGGGAGCTGGTCCGGAGGTAACAGCTGTTCCTCCCTGTGGGAGCTGGTCCGGTGGTAACAGCTGTTCCTCCCTGTGGGGGCTGGTCCGGTGGTAAAAGCTTCCCTAGTGGGAGCTGGTCCGGCGGTAAAAGCCTTCCTCTCAGCAGCTCGCAACCCTGTGTGCCTTCATGAAAGAAAGGTCACCACAGACGAGAGTGGCTGCCAAGGAGAGAGAGGGAGAGGGATGCAGGGAGAGAGTGTAGGGAAAATGAAGGGAAAATGAAAATAACATGAAGAGGAATAAAGGGAATAGATAAATGCAGAAATGGAAGAGTGGAAGGTGAGAGAAGAGGAGAGCATGGGAGGAGAGGGAGGAGAGGGAGGAGAGAGAAGAGGGAGAGCATGGGAGGAGAGGGAGGAGAGAGAAGAGGGAGAGCATGGGAGGAGAGGAAGGTGAGAGAGGAGGGAGAGCATGGGAGGAGAGGGAGGAGAGGGAGGAGAGAGAAGAGGGAGAGCATGGGAGGAGAGGGAGGAGAGAGAAGAGGGAGAGCATGGGAGGAGAGGGAGGAGAGGGGAGAGAGAGAAGAGGGAGAGCATGGGAGGAGAGGGAGGAGAGAGAAGAGGGAGAGCATGGGAGGAGAGGAAGGTGAGAGAGAAGAGGAGAGCATGGGAGGAGAGGGAGGAGAGGGAGGAGAGAGAAGAGGGAGAGCATGGGAGGAGTGGAGGAGAGAGAAGAGGGAGAGCATGGGAGGAGAGGGAGGAGAGAGAAGAGGGAGAGCATGGGAGGAGAGGGAGGAGAGAAGAGGGAGAGCATGGGAGGAGAGGAGGAGAGGAAGGTGAGAGAAGAGGGAGAGCATGGGAGGAAAGGGAGGAGAGGAAGGAGAGAGAAGAGGGAGAGCATGGGAGATGAGGGAGGAGAGGAAGGTTAGAGAAGAGGGAGAGCATGGGAGTAGAGGGAGGAGAGGAAGGTGAGAGAAGAGGGACAGCATGGGAGGAGAGGGAGGAGAGGAAGGTGAAGAGAAGAGGGAGAGCATGGGAGGTAGAGGGAGGAGAGAGAAGAGGGATGAGCGAGGGAGGGAGAGGGAGGAGAGGAAGTGACGAAGGGTTACATATGAAGGGAATAGGGAGAGAAGAGATACCAAGCTGCTCTGGAGCTGTTCTGTCACTCTGAGCGGTGTCGGCTGGGTTTGTGCGTCATTCCACTGTGCCTCCACTCCTCATCACACCCTTCTCTCTCCTCCTGTCCATCAATTTTCTATCTCTCTGTTTCATTTTCTTCATCATTTGAACTCCATCCACCTTTCTCTCCCATATCTATATCTCTCTATTCTATTTCTCCCTCCCTCCCCCCCTCCCTCCCCTTCCCTCCCTCCCTCCCTCCCTCCCTCTCATTTCTCTCAAATCAAATGTTATTAGTCACATGCGTCAAATACAACAGGTGTAGTAGACCTTACAGTGAAATGCTGAATACAACAGGTGTAGGTAGACCTCACAGTGAAATGTTGAATACAACAGGTGTAGACCTTACAGTGAAATGTTGATACAACAGGTGTAGGTAGACCTCACAGTGAAATGCTGAATACAACAGGTGTAGTAGACCTTACAGTGAAATGCTGAATACAACAGGTGTAGGTAGACCTTACAGTGAAATGTTGAATACAACAGGTGTAGTAGACCTTACAGTGAAATACTGAATACAACAGGTGTAGTAGACCTTACAGTGAAATGTTGAATACAACAGGTGTAGTAGACCTTACAGTGAAATACTGAATACAACAGGTGGAGTTAGACCTCACAGTGTGAAATGTTGAAGTACAACAGGTGTAGTAGACCTTACAGTGAAATACTGAATACAACAGGTGTAGTAGACCTTACAGTGGAAATACTGAATACAACAGGTGGAGTAGACCTTACAGTGAAATGTTGAATACAACAGGTGTAGTAGACCTTACAGTGAAATGTTGAATACAAACAGGTTGTAGTAGACCTTACAGTGAAATGTTGAATACAACAGGTGTAGGTAGACCTTACAGTGAAATGTTGAATACAACAGGTGTAGGTAGACCTTACAGTGAAATGTTGAATACAACAGGTGTAGGTAGACCTTACAGTGAAATATTGAATACAACAGTGTAGTAGACTTACAGTGAATGTGAATGACAACAGGTGTAGTAGACCTTACAGTGAAATGCTGAATACAACAGGTGTAGGTAGACCTTACAGTGAAATGTTGAATACAACAGGTGTAGTAGACCTTACAGTGAAATGTTGAATACAACAGGTGTAGTATACCTTACAGTGAAATGTTGAATACAACAGGGTAGTAGGACCTTTACAGTGAAATGCGAATACAACAGGTGTAGTGTAGGACCTTACAGTGAAATGTTGAATACAACAGGTGTAGGTAGACCTTACAGTGAAAATGTTGAATACAACAGGTGTAGGTAGAACTTACAGTGAAATGTTGATACAACAGTGTAGGTAGGACCTTTACAGTGAAATGTTGAATACAACCAGGTGTAGTAGACCTTACAGTGAAATGTTGAATACAACAGGTGTAGTAGACCTTACAGTGAAATGCTGAATACAACAGGTGTAGGTAGACCTTACAGTGAAATGTGAATACAACAGTGTAGTAGACCTTACAGTGAAATGTTGAATACAACAGGTTGTAGTAGACTTACAGGTGAAATGTTGAATAAACAGGATGTAGTAGGACCTTACAGTGAAATGCTGAATACAACAGGTGTAGTAGACCTTACAGTGAAATGTTGAATACAACAGGTGTAGGTAGACCTTACAGTGAAATGTTGAATACAACAGGTGTAGGTAGACCTTACAGTGAAATGTTGAATACAACAGGTGTAGGTAGACCTTACAGTGAAATGTTGAATACAACCAGGTTTGTAGTAGACCTTACAGGTGAAATGTTGAATACAACAGGTGTAGTAGACCTTACAGTGAAATGTTGAATACAACAGGTGTAGTAGACCTTACAGTGAAATGTTGAATACAACAGGTGTAGTAGACCTTACAGTGAAATGTTGAATACAACAGGTGTAGTAGACCTTACAGTGAAATGCTGAATACAACAGGTGTAGTAGACCTTACAGTGAAATGTTGAATACAACAGGTGTAGTAGACCTTACAGTGAAATGTTGAATACAACAGGTGTAGTAGACCTTACAGTGAAATGCTGAATACAACAGGTGTAGTAGACCTTACAGTGAAATGCTGAATACAACAGGTGTAGGTAGACCTTACAGTGAAATGTTGAATACAACAGGTGTAGTAGACCTTACAGTGAAATGTTGAATACAACAGGTGTAGTAGACCTTACAGTGAAATGTTGAATACAACAGGTGTAGTAGACCTTACAGTGAAATGCTGAATACAACAGGTGTAGGTAGACCTTACAGTGAAATGTTGAATACAACAGGTGTAGGTAGACCTTACAGTGAAATGTTGAATACAACAGGTGTAGGTAGACCTTACAGTGAAATGTTGAATACAACAGGTGTAGGTAGACCTTACAGTGAAATGTTGAATACAACAGGTGTAGTAGACCTTACAGTGAAATGTTGAATACAGCAGGTGTAGTAGACCTTACAGTGAAATGTTGAATACAACAGGTGTAGTAGACCTTACAGTGAAATGTTGAATACAACAGGTGTAGTAGACCTTACAGTGAAATGCTGAATACAACAGGTGTAGTAGACCTTACAGTGAAATGCTGAATACAACAGGTGTAGGTAGACCTTACAGTGAAATGTTGAATACAACAGGTGTAGTAGACCTTACAGTGAAATGCTGAATACAACAGGTGTAGTAGACCTTACAGTGAAATGTTGAATACAACAGGTGTAGTAGACCTTACAGTGAACTGCTGAATACAAGAGGTGTAGTAGACCTTACAGTGAAATGCTGAATACAACAGGTGTAGTAGACCTTACAGTGAAATGTTGAATACAACAGGTGTAGGTAGACCTTACAGTGAAATGTTGAATACAACAGGTGTAGGTAGACCTTACAGTGAAATGTTGAATACAACAGGTGTAGGTAGACCTTACAGTGAAATATTGAATACAACAGGTGTAGTAGACCTTACAGTGAAATGTTGAATACAACAGGTGTAGTAGACCATACAGTGAAATGCTGAATATAACAGGTGTAGGTAGACCTTACAGTGAAATGTTGAATACAACAGGTGTAGTAGACCTTACAGTGAAATGTTGAATACAACAGGTGTAGGTAGACCTTACAGTGAAATGTTGAATACAACAGGTGTAGGTAGACCTTACAG
This sequence comes from Oncorhynchus kisutch, assembly GCF_002021735.2. Taxonomy (NCBI): domain Eukaryota; kingdom Metazoa; phylum Chordata; class Actinopteri; order Salmoniformes; family Salmonidae; genus Oncorhynchus; species Oncorhynchus kisutch. The sequence goes on along the minus strand of NC_034191.2, from coordinate 12,829,551 downwards.
TGAAATGTTGAATACAACAGGTGTAGGTAGACCTTACAGTGAAATGTTGAATACAACAGGTGTAGTAGACCTTACAGTGAAATGTTGAATACAACAGGTGTAGTAGACCTTACAGTGAAATGTTGAATACAACAGGTGTAGTAGACCTTACAGTGAAATGTTGAATACAACAGGTGTAGTAGACCTTACAGTGAAATGCTGAATACAACAGGTGTAGGTAGACCTTACAGTGAAATGTTGAATACAACAGGTGTAGTAGACCTTACAGTGAAATGTTGAATACAACAGGTGTAGTAGACCTTACAGTGAAATGTTGAATACAACAGGTGTAGTAGACCTTACAGTGAAATGCTGAATACAACAGGTGTAGGTAGACCTTACAGTGAAATGTTGAATACAACAGGTGTAGGTAGACCTTACAGTGAAATGTTGAATACAACAGGTGTAGGTAGACCTTACAGTGAAATGTTGAACACAACAGGTGTAGGTAGACCTTACAGTGAAATGTTGAATACAACAGGTGTAGTAGACCTTACAGTGAAATGTTGAATACAACAGGTGTAGTAGACCTTACAGTGAAATGTTGAATACAACAGGTGTAGTAGACCTTACAGTGAAATGTTGAATACAACAGGTGTAGTAGACCTTACAGTGAAATGCTGAATACAACAGGTGTAGGTAGACCTTACAGTGAAATGTTGAATACAACAGGTGTAGTAGACCTTACAGTGAAATGTTGAATACAACAGGTGTAGTAGACCTTACAGTGAAATGTTGAATACAACAGGTGTAGTAGACCTTACAGTGAAATGCTGAATACAACAGGTGTAGTAGACCTTACAGTGAAATGTTGAATACAACAGGTGTAGTAGACCTTACAGTGAAATGTTGAATACAACAGGTGTAGTAGACCTTACAGTGAAATGCTGAATACAACAGGTGTAGTAGACCTTACAGTGAAATGCTGAATACAACAGGTGTAGGTAGACCTTACAGTGAAATGTTGAATACAACAGGTGTAGTAGACCTTACAGTGAAATGTTGAATACAACAGGTGTAGTAGACCTTACAGTGAAATGTTGAATACAACAGGTGTAGTAGACCTTACAGTGAAATGCTGAATACAACAGGTGTAGTAGACCTTACAGTGAAATGTTGAATACAACAGGTGTAGGTAGACCTTACAGTGAAATGTTGATACAACAGGTGTAGGTAGACCTTACAGTGAAATGTTGAATACAACAGGTGTAGTAGACCTTACAGTGAAATGTTGAATACAACAGGTGTAGTAGACCTTACAGTGAAATGTTGAATACAACAGGTGTAGTAGACCTTACAGTGAAATGTTGAATACAACAGGTGTAGTAGACCTTACAGTGAAATGTTGAATACAACAGGTGTAGTAGACCGTACAGTGAAATGCTGAATACAACAGGTGTAGTAGACCTTACAGTGAAATGCTGAATACAACAGGTGTAGGTAGACCTTACAGTGAAATGTTGAATACAACAGGTGTAGTAGACCTTACAGTGAAATGCTAAATACAACAGGTGTAGGTAGACCTTACAGTGAAATGTTGAATACAACAGGTGTAGTAGACCTTACAGTGAAATGTTGAATACAACAGGTGTAGTAGACCTTACAGTGAAATGCTGAATACAACAGGTGTAGTAGACCTTACAGTGAAATGTTGAATACAACAGGTGTAGTAGACCTTACAGTGAAATGTTGAATACAACAGGTGTAGTAGACCTTACAGTGAAATGCTGAATACAACAGGTGTAGGTAGACCTTACAGTGAAATGTTGAATACAACAGGTGTAGGTAGACCTTACAGTGAAATGTTGAATACAACAGGTGTAGTAGACCTTACAGTGAAATGTTGAATACAACAGGTGTAGTAGACCTTACAGTGAAATGTTGAATACAACAGGTGTAGTAGACCTTACAGTGAAATGTGAATACAACAGGTGTAGTAGACCTTACAGTGAAATGCTGAATACAACAGGTGTAGTAGACCTTACAGTGAAATGCTGAATACAACAGGTGTAGGTAGACCTTACAGTGAAATGTTGAATACAACAGGTGTAGTAGACCTTACAGTGAAATGCTGAATACAACAGGTGTAGTAGACCTTACAGTGAAATGTTGAATACAACAGGTGTAGTAGACCTTACAGTGAACTGCTGAATACAAGAGGTGTAGTAGACCTTACAGTGAAATGCTGAATACAACAGGTGTAGGTAGACCTTACAGTGAAATGTTGAATACAACAGGTGTAGTAGACCTTACAGTGAAATGTTGAATACAACAGGTGTAGTAGACCTTACAGTGAAATGTTGAATACAACAGGTGTAGTAGACCTTACAGTGAAATGCTGAATACAACAGGTGTAGTAGACCTTACAGTGAAATGCTGAATACAACAGGTGTAGGTAGACCTTACAGTGAAATGTTGAATACAACAGGTGTAGTAGACCTTACAGTGAAATGTTGAATACAACAGGTGTAGTAGACCTTACAGTGAAATGTTGAATACAACAGGTGTAGTAGACCTTACAGTGAAATGCTGAATACAACAGGTGTAGTAGACCTTACAGTGAAATGCTGAATACAACAGGTGTAGGTAGACCTTACAGTGAAATGTTGAATACAACAGGTGTAGTAGACCTTACAGTGAAATGTTGAATACAACAGGTGTAGTAGACCTTACAGTGAAATGTTGAATACAACAGGTGTAGTAGACCTTACAGTGAAATGTTGAATACAACAGGTGTAGTAGACCTTACAGTGAAATGTTGAATACAACAGGTGTAGTAGACCTTACAGTGAAATTTGAATACAACAGGTGTAGTAACCTTACAGTGAAATGCTGAATACAACAGGTGTAGTAGACCTTACAGTGAAATGCTGAATACAACAGGTGTAGGTAGACCTTACAGTGAAATGTTGAATACAACAGGTGTAGTAGACCTTACAGTGAAATGCTGAATACAACAGGTGTAGTAGACCTTACAGTGAAATGTTGAATACAACAGGTGTAGTAGACCTTACAGTGAACTGCTGAATACAAGAGGTGTAGTAGACCTTACAGTGAAATGCTGAATACAACAGGTGTAGGTAGACCTTACAGTGAAATGTTGAATACAACAGGTGTAGTAGACCTTACAGTGAAATGTTGAATACAACAGGTGTAGTAGACCTTACAGTGAAATGTTGAATACAACAGGTGTAGTAGACCTTACAGTGAAATGCTGAATACAACATGTGTAGACCTTACAGTGAAATGTTGAATACACCGGTGTAGTAGACCTTACAGTGAAATGTTGAATACAACGTGTGTAGACCTTACAGTGAAATGCTGAATACAACAGGTGTAGGTAGACCTTACAGTGAAATGCTGATACAACAGGTGTAGGTAGACCTTACAGTGAAATGTTGAATACAACAGGTGTAGGTAGACCTACAGTGAAATGTTGAATACAACAGGTGTAGTAGACCTTACAGTGAAATTTGAATACAACAGGTGTAGTAGACCTTACAGTGAAATGTTGAATACAACAGGTGTAGTAGACCTTACAGTGAAATGTTGAATACAACAGGTGTAGTAGACCTTACAGTGAAATGCTGAATACAACAGTGTAGTAGACCTTACAGTGAAATGCTGAATACAACAGGTGTAGGTAGACCTTACAGTGAAATGTTGAATACAACAGGTGTAGTAGACCTTACAGTGAAATGCTGAATACAACAGGTGTAGTAACCTTACAGTGAAATGTTGAATACAACAGGTGTAGTAGACCTTACAGTGAACTGCTGAATACAAGAGGTGTAGTAGACCTTACGTGAAATGCTGAATACAACAGGTGTAGGTAGACCTTACAGTGAAATGTTGATACACAGTGTAGTAGACCTTACAGTGAAATGTTGATACAACAGGTGTAGTAGACCTTACAGTGAAATGTTGAATACAACAGGTGTAGTAGACCTTACAGTGAAATGCTGAATACAACAGGTGTAGTAGACCTTACAGTGAAATGCTGAATACAACAGGTGAGGTAGACCTTACAGTGAAATGTTGAATACAACAGGTGTAGTAGACCTTACAGTGAAATGTTGAATACAACAGGTGTAGTAGACCTTACAGTGAAATGTTGAATACAACAGGTGTAGTAGACCTTACAGTGAATGCTGAATACAACAGGTGTAGTAGACCTTACAGTGAAATGCTGAATACAACAGGTGTAGGTAGACCTTACAGTGAAATGTTGAATACAACAGGTGTAGTAGACCTTACAGTGAAATGTTGAATACAACAGGTGTAGTAGACCTTACAGTGAAATGTTGAATACACAGGTGTAGTAGACCTTACAGTGAAATGTTGAATACAACAGGTGTAGTAGACCTTACAGTGAAATGTTGAATACAACAGGTGTAGTAGACCTTACATGAAATGTTGAATACAACAGGTGTAGTAGACCTTACAGTGAAATGCTGAATACAACAGGTGTAGTAGACCTTACAGTGAAATGCTGAATACAACAGGTGTAGGTAGACCTTACAGTGAAATGTTGAATACAACAGGTGTAGTAGACCTTACAGTGAAATGCTGAATACAACAGGTGTAGTAGACCTTACAGTGAAATGTTGAATACAACAGTGTAGTAGACCTTACAGTGAACTGCTGAATACAAGAGGTGTAGTAGACCTTACAGTGAAATGCTGAATACAACAGGTGTAGGTAGACCTACAGTGAAATGTTGAATACAACAGGTGTAGTAGACCTTACAGTGAAATGTTGAATACAACAGTGTAGTAGACCTTACAGTGAAATGTTGAATACAACAGTGTAGTAGACCTTACAGTGAAATGCTGAATACAACAGGTGTAGTAGACCTTACAGTGAAATGCTGAATACAACAGTGTAGGTAGACCTTACAGTGAAATGTTGAATACAACAGGTGTAGTAGACCTTACAGTGAAATGTTGAATACAACAGGTGTAGTAGACCTTACAGTGAAATGTTGAATACAACAGGTGTAGTAGACCTTACAGTGAAATGTTGAATACAACAGGTGTAGTAGACCTTACAGTGAAATGTTGAATACAACAGGTGTAGTAGACCTTACAGTGAAATGTTGAATACAACAGGTGTAGTAGACCTTACAGTGAAATGCTGAATACAACAGGTGTAGTAGACCTTACAGTGAAATGCTGAATACAACAGGTGTAGGTAGACCTTACAGTGAAATGTTGAATACAACAGGTGTAGTAGACCTTACAGTGAAATGCTGAATACAACAGGTGTAGTAGACCTTACAGTGAAATGTTTGAATACAACAGGTGTAGTAGACCTTACAGTGAACTGCTGATACAAGAGGTGTAGTAGACCTTACAGTGAAATGCTGAATACAACAGGTGTAGGTAGACCTTACAGTGAAATGTTGAATACAACAGGTGTAGTAGACCTTACAGTGAAATGTTGAAACAACAGGTGTAGTAGACCTTACAGTGAAATGTTGAATACAACAGGTGTAGTAGACCTTACAGTGAAATGCTGAATACAACAGGTGTAGTAGACCTTACAGTGAAATGCTGAATACAACAGGTGTAGGTAGACCTTACAGTGAAATGTTGAATACAACAGGTGTAGTAGACCTTACAGTGAAATGTTGAATACAACAGGTGTAGTAGACCTTACAGTGAATGTTTGAATACAACAGGTGTAGTAGACCTTACAGTGAAATGTTGAATACAACAGGTGTAGTAGACCTTACAGTGAAATGTTGAATACAACAGGTGTAGTAGACCTTACAGTGAAATGTTGAATACAACAGGTGTAGTAGACCTTACAGTGAAATGCTGAATACAACAGGTGTAGGTAGACCTTACAGTGAAATGTTGAATACAACAGGTGTAGTAGACCTTACAGTGAAATGTTGAATACAACAGGTGTAGTAGACCTTACAGTGAAATGTTGAATACAACAGGTGTAGTAGACCTTACAGTGAAATGTTGAATACAACAGGTGTAGTAGACCTCACAGTGAAATGTTGAATACAACAGGTGTAGTAGACCTCACAGTGAAATGCTGAATACAACAGGTGTAGTAGACCTTACAGTGAAATGCTGAATACAACAGGTGTAGTAGACCTTACAGTGAAATGTTGAATACAACAGGTGTAGTAGACCTTACAGTGAAATGTTGAATACAACAGGTGTAGTAGACCTCACAGTGAAATGTTGAATACAACAGGTGTAGTAGACCTCACAGTGAAATGCTGAATACAACAGGTGTAGTAGACCTCACAGTGAAATGTTGAATACAACAGGTGTAGTAGACCTCACAGTGAAATGCTGAATACAACAGGTGTAGTAGACCTTACAGTGAAATGTTGAATACAACAGGTGTAGTAGACCTCACAGTGAAATGCTGAATACAACAGGTGTAGTAGACCTCACAGTGAAATGCTGAATACAACAGGTGTAGTAGACCTTACAGTGAAATGCTGAATACAAACGGTGTAGTAGACCTCACAGTGAAATGCTGAATACAACAGGTGTAGTAGACCTTACAGTGAAATACCCTTAACTTACGATGCACCAACAATGCAGTTTAAAAGAAAATTGATTAGAATAGAGAAAAATGTAACAAGTGATTAAAGAGCAAGCATAAAATAACAATGTGAGACTTTATACAGGGGGGTACTGATACAGAGTCAATGTGGAGGCTATATACAAGGGGGTACTGGTACAGAGTCATGTGGAGGCTATATACAGGGGGTACTGGTAAGTCAATTGGAGGCTATATACAGGGGGTACTGTACATGAGTCGATGTGGAGGCTATATACCAGGGGGTACTGTACAGAGTCCAATGTGGAGGCTATATCAGGGGGTACTGTACAGAGTCAATGTGGAGGTATATACAGGGGGGTACTGATACAGAGTCAATGTGGAGGCTATATACAGGGGGGTACTGGTACTGAGTCAATGTGGAGGCTATATACAGGGGGTACTGGTACAGATCAATGTGGAGCTATATACAGGGGTACTGGTACAGAGTCAATGTGGAGGCTATATACAGGGGGTACTGGTACAGAGTCAATGTGGAGGCTATATACAGGGGGTACTGGTACAGAGTCAATGTGGAGGCTATATAAACTACAGGGGGTACTGGGTACTCTGAGTCAATGTGGAGGCTATATCAGGGGGTACTGGTACTAGAGTCAATGTGGAGGCTATATACAGGGGGTACTGGTACTGAGTCAATGTGGAGGCTATATACAGGGGGTACTGGTACAGAGTCAATGTGGAGGCTATATCAGGGGGTACTGGTACTGGGTCAATGTGGAGCTATATTACAGGGGGACTGGTAACTGATTCAATGTGGAGGCTATATACAGGGGTACTGGTACAGAGTCAATGTGGAGGCTATATACAGGGGGTACTGGTACTGAGTCAATGTGGAGGCTATATACAGGGGGGTACTGATACAGAGTCAATGTGGAGGCTATATACAGGGGGGTACTGGTACTGAGTCAATGTGGAGGCCTATACAGGGGGTACTGGTACAGAGTCAATGTGGAGGCTATATACAGGGGGTACTGGTACTGAGTCAATGTGGAGGCTATATACAGGGGGGTACTGGATACAGAGTCAATGTGAGGCTATATACAGGGGGTACTGGTACAGAGTCAATGTGGAGGCTATATACAAGGGGGTACTGGTACTGAGTCAATGTGGAGGCTATATACAGAGGGGTACCGGTACAGAGTCAATGTGGAGGCTATATACAGGGGGGTACTGGTACTGAGTCAATGTGGAGGCTATATACAGGGGGGTACTGGTACAGAGTCAATGTGGAGGCTATATACAGGGGGGTACTGGTACTGAGTCAATGTGGAGGCTATATACAGGGGGTACTGGTACAGAGTCAATGTGGAGGCTATATACAGGGGGTACTGATACAGAGTCAAATGTGGAGGCTATATACAGGGGGGTAACTGGTACAGAGTCAATGTGGAGGCTATATACAGGGGGGGTACTGGTACAGAGTCATGTGGAGGCTATAATACAGGGGGTACTGGTACAGAGTTCCATGTGGAGGCGATATACAGGGGTACTGGTACAGAGTCAATGTGGAGGCTATAATACAGGGGGTACTGGTACAGAGTCAATGTGGAGCCTATATACAGGGGTACTGGTACAGAGTTCAATGTGGAGGCCATAATCAGGGGGGGTACTGATACAGAGTCAATGTGGAGGCTATATACAGGGGGTACTGGACAGAGTCAATGTGGAGGCTTATACAGGGGGTACTGTACAGAGTCAATGTGGAGGCTATATACAGGGGGTACTGGTACAGAGTCCATGTGGAGGCTATATACAGGGGGGTACTGGTACAGAAGTCAATGTGGATGGTCTATATACAGGGGGTACTGGTACAGAGTCATGTGGAGGCTATATATAGGGGGGGTACTGGTATGAGTCAATGTGGAGGCTATATACAGGGGGTACTGGTACTGAGTCAATGTGGAGGCTATATACAGGGGGGTCTGTCAGAGTCAATGTGGAGGCTATATACAGGGGGTACTGGTACTGAGTTCAATGTGGAGGCTATATACAGGGGGTACTGGTACAGAGTCAATGTGGAGGCTATATACAGGGGGTACTGGTACAGAGTCAATGTGGAGGCTATATACAGGGGGGTAACTGGTTACAGAGTCAATGTGGAGGCTATATACAGGGGGTACTGGTACAGAGTCAATGTGGAGGCTATATACAGAGGGTACTGTACTGAGTCAATGTGGAGGCTATATACAGGGGTACTGGTACTGAGTCAATGTGGAGGCTATGTACAGGGGGTACTGGTACTGAGTCAATGTGGAGGCTATATACAGGGGGTACTGGGTACAGAGTCAATGTGGAGGCTATATACAGGGTGTACTGGTACTGAGTCAATGTGGAGGCTATATACAGGGGGTACTGATACAGAGTCAATGTGGAGGCTATATACAGGGGGGTAGTGGTACAGAATCAATGTGGAGGCTATATACAGGGGGTACTGGTACTGAGTCAATGTGGAGGCTATATACAGAGGGGTACCGGTACTGAGTCAATGTGGAGGCTATATACAGGGGGGGTACTGGTACTGAGTCAATGTGGAGGCTATATACAAGGGGGTACCGGTACAGAGTCAATGTGGAGGCTATATACAGGTGGGTACTGGTACTGAGTCAATGTGGAGGCTATATACAGGGGGGGTACTGTACAGAGTCAATGTGGAGCTATATACAGGGGGGTACTGGTACTGAGTCAATGTGGAGGCTATATACAGGGGGTACTGGTACAGAGTCAATGTGGAGGCTATATACAGGGGTACTGATACAGAGTCAATGTGGAGGCTATATACAGGGGGTACTGGTACAGAGTCAATGTGGAGGCTATATACAGGGGAGTACTGGTACAGAGTCAATGTGGAGGCTATATACAGGGGGTACTGGTACAGAGTCAATGTGGAGGCGATATACAGGGGGTACTGGTACAGAGTCAATGTGGAGGCTATATACAGGGGCTACTGGTACAGAGTCAATGTGGAGCCTATATACAGGGGGTACTGGTACAGAGTCAATGTGGAGGCTATATATACAGGGGGGTACTGATACAGAGTCAATGTGGAGGCTATATACAGGGGGTACTGGTACAGAGTCAATGTGGAGGCTATATACAGGGGGTACTGGTACAGAGTCAATGTGGAGGCTATATACAGGGGGTACTGGTACAGAGTCAATGTGGAGGCTATATACAGGGGGGGTACTGGTACAGAGTCAATGTGGAGGCTATATCAAGGGGGTACTGGTACAGAGTCAATGTGGGAGGCTATATATAGGGGGTACTGGTACTTAGTCAATGTGGAGGCTATATACAGGGGGGTACTGGTACTGAGTCAATGTGGAGGCTATATACAGGGGGTACTGGTACAGAGTCAATGGTGGAGGCTATATACAGGGGGTACTGGTACTGAGTCAATGTGGGAGGCTATATACAGTGGGGTACTGGTACAGAGTCAATGTGTGAGGGGGATCCGGTTAGTTGAAGTAGTATTTACATGTAGGTAGAATTATTAAAGTAACTATGCATAGATAATAACAGAGAGTAGCAGCAGCGTAGAAGAGGGGAGAGAGGGGCAATGCAAATAGTCCAGGTAGCCATTTGATTAGATGTTCAGGAGTCTTTTGACTTGGGGGTAGAAGCTGTTTAGAAGTCTCTTGGACATAGACTTGGCCCCTCCGGTACCGCTTGCCGTGCGGTAGCAGAGAGATCAGTCTATGACTAAGGTGGCTGGAGTCTTTGACAATTTTTAAGGCCTTCCTCTGACATCATCTGGTATACAGGCCCTGGATGGCAGGGAGCTTGGCCCCAGGGATTTACTGGGCCGTTCGCACTACCCTCTGTAGTGCCTTGCGGTCGGAGGCCCGGCAGTTGCCATACCAGGCAGTGATGCAACCAGGATGCTCTCAATGGTGCAGCTGTAGAATCTTTTGAGGATCTGAATACCCATGCCAAATCTTTTCAGTCTCCTGAGGGGGAATAGGTTTTGTCGTGCCCTCTTCACGACTGTCATGGTGTGCTTGGACCATGTTAGTTTGTTGTTGATGTGGACACCAAGGAACTTGAAGCTCTCAGCCTGCTCAACTGCAGCCCCGTTGATGAGAATGGGGGCGTGCTCAGTCCTCTTTTTCCTGTAGTCCACAATCATCTCCTTTGTCTTGAAAGAATGGTCACCCGCCCGCCCTCCCTCTCTCTGTCTCTCTCTCTCTGTCAATTCAATTCAATTTCAATTTAAGGGCTTTATTGGCTTGGGAAACATATGTTAACATTGCCAAAGCAAGTGAAATAGATAAAAAAAACTAAAGTGAAATAAACAATAAAAATGAACAGTAAACATCACACTCACAGAAGTTCCAAAAGAATAAAGACATTTCAAATGTCATATTATGTGCAAATAGTTAGAGTAGAAATGGGAAAATAATTCAACATAAATATGGGTTGTATTTTCAATGATGTTTGTTCTTGACTTGTTCTTGTGGCTGTGGTATTTGACCCAATAGATAATAGAGTTTATCAAAATTGGGATTGTTTTCAAATTCTTTGTATATCTGTGTAATCTGAGGGAAATATGTGTCTCTAATATGGTCATACATTTGGCAGGAGGGTTAGGAAGTGCAGCTCAGTTTCCACCTCATTTTGTGGGCAGTGTGCACATAGCCTGTCTTCTCTTGAGAGCCAGGTCTGCCTACGGCGGCCTTTCTCAATAGCAAGGCTATTCTCACTGAGTCTGTACATAGTCAAATGTTTCCATAATTAAGTTTGGGTCAGTCACAGTGGTCAGGTATTCTGCCGCTGTGTACTCTCTGTTTAGGGCCAAATAGCATTCTAGTTTGCTCTGTTTTTTTGTTAATTCTTTCCAATGTGTCAAGTAATTATCTTTTTGTTTTCTCATGATTTGGTTGGGTCTAATTGTGTTGCTGTCCTGGGGCTCTGTGGGGTCTGTTACTGTTTGTGAACAGAGCCCCAGGACCAGCTTGCTTTAGGGGACTCTTCTCCAGGTTCATCCCTCTGTAGGTGATGGCTTTGTTATAGAAGGTTTGGGAATCACTTCCTTTTAGGTGGTTGTAGAATTTAACGGCTCTTTTCTGGATTTTGATAATTAGCTTGCATAATGCTCTGCGTGTATTTTTGGTGTTTTACATTGGACACAGAGGATACTTTTGCAGAATTCTACAGAGTCTCAATTTGATGTTTGTGATTTGATTTGTTTAGTGAATTATTGGTTGGTGACCCCAGACCTCAGAACCATAAAGGGCAATGGGTTCTATAACTGATTCAAATATTTTAACCTAATTAGTATGTCTCTCCCCCTCTCTCACTCTTTCTCTCCCTCTCTCCTCCCCTCTCTGTCACTCTTTCTCTCCCTCTCTCCCCTCTCTGTCACTCTCTCTCTTTCATCCCTCCATCCTTTCCTCTTGTACTCTCTCTCTCCCCCCCCTCCCTCCCTCCCCCTCACTCTCTCTCACTCCATCTCTATCTCTCTTGCACTCTCTCTCTCTCTCTCTCTCCTCTCTCTCTCTCTCTCTCTTCGCACGCTCGCTCTCTCTCAGCCATTGGGGAGGTGTGTGTGTGTGTGTGGTGTGTGTGTGTGTGTGTGTGTGTGTGTGTGTGTGTGTGTGTGTGTGATATAGAGAGGATGTAGTTGAGGCTGGTTGGTTTGAGTGTGTTCTGTTCTCCTCCACAGAACTCACACTCTCCTAAACAACCCAAAACCCTGGAGTCCTGCCCCCCCCCGTCTGTTCCTCTTGTCACATGAATCACTCTATCCATAGCTAATGAGGAGAGAAAGACCCAGGGAACTGAAAATGGATTGAGAGAGATGTCTCTAGACACATAGGTGGTATATCTACAGTATGCGGCTAATGTGTGTGCTTCCAGGCATGCGTGAGAGAGAGTGTGTGTGTGCGTGGGAGAGAGAGAGAGATAGAGTGTGTGTGTGCGTGGGAGAGAGAGAGATAGAGTGTGTGTGTGTGCATCTGTGTGTGTTCAGTCGGTTCCCAGTCCTCGCAGTGGGTGTCTGTTATTATTAGCACCTCAGTCACCATGGAAACAATTTCAGTTACACTAATTGGCATCATAAGAAGAGAGCTAACGTGTTGCGCTGGCAGAGAGAGAGAGAGAGAGAGAGAGAGAGAGAGAGACAGACAGAGAGAGACACAGAGAGAGAGAGAGAGAGAGAGAGAGAGAGAGAGACAGACAGAGAGAGACACAGAGAGAGAGAGAGAGAGAGAGAGAGAGATAGTAGAGAGAGAGAGAGAGAGAGAGAGAGAGAGAGAGAGGAGAGGAGACAGTGAGTGTGAGAAAGAGAGGAGACAGTGAGATGGAGAGGGAGTGAAAGGAATAGAGAAAGAGAGAAAGAGAAAGTTCAGAAAGCAGCGCAACAGAGACAGCTCAGCCTGCCACCCGTACACAAGGTTACATGTTCAGTTATCAGTCACATAGTTACATGTTCAGTTATCAGTCACATAGTTACATGTTCAGTTATCAGTCACATAGTTACATGTTTAGTTATCAGTCACAAGCAATCTGTCATGTGCCTTTTACTGAGGACGGGCTTCCTTTTTGCTCTGACATTCACTGTGAACTGTGGGACCTTATATAGACAGGCGTTTGCCTTTCCAAATCATGTCCAAACAATTTAATTGACCACAGGTGGACTCCAATCAAGAGGATGCACCTGAGCTCAATTTCAAGTCTCATAGCAAAGAGTCTGAATACTTATGTAAATCAGGTATTTCTGTTTATAGTTATAATAAATGTGCAAAAAAATCTAAAAACCAGTTTTTCGCTTTGTCATTATGGGGTGTTGTGATGTCATTATGGGGTGTTGTGATGCAACTGCTATCGCTAATACACTACTGTAGCTACTGCTATGGCACATGCTAGCTTTGGTAGGGTATGGTATGACTAATGTTGTCTGTGTTGGTTTAATAGAGATTCCTCAGCAGGCTTTTCCACAGACAGCACAGGGACAGCAGATGGTTCAACTTCTGGGTATCGGTGAAGAGACTGACTCTGGTGTGAGGAACGAAAGACAGAGGAGAGGGAGACAGGGAGAGAGAGAATGGCAAGGATGATAGAGTAGAGAATGGAGATCGAGAGGGATGGAAGGAGATAAATAATAAGTGACTGTTCAGGTCGAGATTAACTTTGATAAATCAATTTATTTCTTAATAACTCCCATCCCCCTTTCTCCTCCCTCCTCCCTTTCTCTCTTTGTCACTTCTTGCTCTGGTTTTATCAATTATACAGAGCGACTGAGATTGATTCAGCTGTGTGTGTGTGTGTGTGTGTGTGTGTGTGTGTGTGTGTGTGTGTGTGTGTGTGTGTGTGTGTGTGTGTGTGTGTGTGTGTGTGTGTGTGTGTGTGTGTGTGTGTGTGTGTGTGTGTGTGTGTGTGTGTTGGCTCAAGGCCAAATGAGAGCGAGAGGCATGACACAGCAATAACAGCATCTGTTACGGCGAAAGTGTGATTGTATTCAATATAGGAACAAAATGGTTACACAGGACACACACACACACTACTACCAGATCACACACACACACACACACACTCCCTACAGATGATTAAATATGAATCAGAAACCTTTTGCCTCCAGACCAGAGCTATGATGTTCTAGTCTAGGCTTAAAATACCACTGGCTAAGTGCAGTGTGTGTGTGCAAGTTGTTTGTGCGTAATGCATGCATGTGTGTGTATCTAGGGCTAATGAGTGGTTTATCAGCCAACTGTGCAGTGCCCTGATGGCTCTATATATCTCTGGGTGACAAAACACTGTCCTATGATCTCTGTTATCTCTGGGTGACAAAACACAGTCCTACTATGATCTCTGTTATCTCTGGGTGACAAAACACTGTCCTCTAAACTATGATCTCTCTGGGAGACTAAACATTATCCTCTAAACTATGATCTCTCTGGGAGACTAAACATTGTCCTCTAAACTATGATCTCTCGGGGAGACTAAACATTGTCCTCTAAACTATGATCTTTCTGGGAGACTAAACATTGTCCTCTAAACTATGATCTCTCTGGGAGACTAAACATTGTCCTCTAAACTATGATCTCTCTGGGAGACTAAACATTGTCCTCTAAACTATGATCTCTCTGGGAGATTAAACATTGTCCTCTAAATTATGATCTCTCTGGGAGATTAAACATTGTCCTCTAAATTATGATCTCTCTGGGAGATTAAACATTGTCCTCTAAACTATGATCTCTCTGGGAGACTAAACATTGTCCTCTAAACTATGATCTCTCTGGGAGATTAAACATTGTCCTCTAAATTATGATCTCTCTGGGAGACTAAACATTGTCCTCTAAACTATGATCTCTCTGGAGACCAAGGCTGTTTTCTGATCTCTCTGCAGCTGCATGCTAGATATGGAACGACTTTATAATGAAAGAGGACAGGAGGAGGAGAAGAAGAGAGGAGGAGCGGAGCGGGTGCTGTGTATCACCACCCCCTGTGCTGAACGCTCCCTTGGGCCTCACTGTATCTCTCCTTTCTCCTCTTCTTTCCTCTTCCCTTTGTTCTCCGCTCTCTCTCCCTCCTTCCCCCTCCATCGTCTCTCCTCCCCTCCTCTCTCCTCCTTCCCCTTCCATCCTCTCCCCTCCTTCCCCCTCCATCGTCTCTCCTCCCCTCCTCTCTCCTCCTTCCCCTTCCATCCTCTCCCCTCCTTCCCCCTCCATCTTCTCTCCTCCCCTCCTCTCTCCTCCTTCCCCTTCCATCCTCTCCCCTCCTTCCCCCTCCATCGTCTCTCCTCCCCTCCTCTCTCCTCCTTCCCCTTCCATCCTCTCCCCTCCTTCCCCCTCCATCTTCTCTCCTCCCCTCCTCTCTCCTACTTCCCCTTCCATCCTCTCCCCTCCTTCCCCCTCCATCGTCTCTCCTCCGCTCCTCTCTCTCCTCTCTCTCCTCCCCTCCTCTCTCCTCCTCCCCCCTCCATCTTCTCTCCTCCCCTCCTCTCTCCTCCTCCCCCCTCCATCTTCTCTCCTCCCCTCCTCTCTCCTCCTCCCCCCTCCATCTTCTCTCCTCCCTCCTCTCTCCTCCTCCCCCCTCCATCTTCTCTCCTCCCCTCCTCTCTCCTCCTCCCCCCTCCATCTTCTCTCCTCCCCTCCTCTCTCCTCCTTCCCCTTCCATCCTCTCCCCTCCTTCCCCCTCCATCGTCTCTCCTCCGCTCCTCTCTCTCCTCCCCTCCTCTCTCCTCCTCCCCCCTCCATCGTCTCTCCTTCCCTCCTCTCTCCTCCTTCCTCTTTCATCCTCTCTCCTCCCCTCCTCTCTCTCCTCACCTCCTCTCTCTCCTCCTCTCCTCTCTCCTCCTTCCCCCTCCATAATCTCTCCTCCCCTCCTCTCTCCTCCTTCCCCTTCATCCTCTCCCCTCCTTCCCCCTCCATCGTCTCTCCTCCCCTCCTCTCTCCTCCTTCCCCTTCCATCCTCTCCCCTCCTTCCCCCTCCATCTTCTCTCCTCCCCTCCTCTCTCCTACTTCCCCTTCCATCCTCTCCCCTCCTTCCCCCTCCATCGTCTCTCCTCCGCTCCTCTCTCTCCTCCCCTCCTCTCTCCTCCTCCCCCTCCATCTTCTCTCCTCCCCTCCTCTCTCTCCTCCTCCCCCCTCCATCTTCTCTCCTCCCCTCCTCTCTCCTCCTCCCCCCTCCATCTTCTCTCCTCCCCTCCTCTCTCCTCCTCCCCCCTCCATCTTCTCTCCTCCCCTCCTCTCTCCTCCTCCCCCTCCATCTTCTCTCCTCCCCTCCTCTCTCCTCCTTCCCCTTCCATCCTCTCCCCTCCTTCCCCCTCCATCGTCTCTCCTCTCCGCTCCTCTCTCTCCTCCCCTCCTCTCTCCTCCTCCCCCCTCCATCGTCTCTCCTCCCCTCCTCTCTCTCCTCCCCTCCTCTCTCTCCTCCCCTCTCCTCTCTCCTCCTTCCCCCTCCATCGTCTCTCCTCCCCTCCTCTCTCTCCTCCCCTCTCCTCTCTCCTCCTTCCCCCTCCATCATCTCTCCTCCCCTCCTCTCTCTCCTCCCCTCCTCTCTCTCCTCCTTCCCCCTCCATCGTCTCTCCTCCCCTCCTCTCTCTCCTCCCCTCTCCTCTCTCCTCCTCTCCTCTCTCCTCCCCTCCTCTCTCCTCCTTCCCCCTCCATCGTCTCTCCTCCCCTCCTCTCTCTCCTCCCCTCTCCTCTCTCCTCCTTCCCCCTCCATCGCCTCTCCTCCCCTCCTCTCTCTCCTCCCCTCTCCTCTCCCAACTCAGATAAAGGGCTATCTCAGAGAGCGGTTTGTAAATCCTGCCAGTAAATAAAAGAGGGAAAGCCATTCACCTACAACACAAGCACCTCCGTTCATATCGGACAGAGCAGGGCTCGTTTACTTTCCCCTTATCTCCAGGCTCATCTCTGGCTGGGCAATGGAACGGCTCTATGATAGATGGCTCATGTCTGGAAGACCGTGATGAGTCCCATCTGCTACCTCTCATATCCACAGAGACAGGAAGATAAGACCAGGACAGAGAGATTGAGAGAGAAAGAGAGGGAGAGAAAAAGTGGGAGAGAGAGAGGAGACAGAGAGAGAGAGAGAGAGAGAGAGAGAGAGAGAGAGAGAGAGAGAGAGAGAGAGAGAGAGAGAGAGGGAGAGAGAGAAAAAAAGAGGGAGAGAGAGAGGGAGAGAGAGAAAAAAAGAGGGAGAGAGAGAGGGAGAGGGAGAGAGACAGAGACAGAGGGAGAGAGAGAGACAGAGACAGAGGGAGAGGGAGAGACGGAGGGAGAGGGAGAGGGAGAGGGAGAGGGAGAGGGAGAGAGAGAGAGAGAGAGAGAGAGAGAGAGAGAGAGACAGAGAGAGAGAGAGAGAGAGAGAGAGAGAGAGAGAGAGAGAGAGAGAAAGAGAGGGAGAGAGAGAGAGAGAGAGAGAGAGAGAGAGAGAAAGAGAGAGAGGGGGTCATTTCCAAGAATGTGATAAAAAAAAACGCAGAACAGGGTTTTGTCAAATCAAATCAAACTTTATTTGTCACATTCGCCGAATACAACAAGTGTTCACTTTACCGTGAAATGCTTTACTTACAAGCCCTTGACCAACAGACAGGTTTGAAAGGTTGAGTTTTAAGGTTTTGCCCTTTAACAGACTCATAACATAAACTGTTTTCCCAAAATGACTTATAGTCATGTATACATTTCACACTGTTCTAGTGATGCGCGGGTGGACTCAAAACCCGCAGTCCCCACTGATAACCGTGGGGCGGGTGGACTCAGAACCCGCAGTCCCCACTGATAACCGTGGGGCGGGCGGACTCAGAACCCGCAGTCCCCACTGATAACCGTGGGGCGGGCAGACTCAGAACCCGCAGTCCCCACTGATAACCGTGGGGCGGGCGGACTCAGAACCCGCAGTCCCCACTGATAACCGTGGGGCGGGCGGACTCAGAACCCGCAGTCCCCACTTATAACCGTGGGGACTGCGGACTCAGAACCCGCAGTCCCCACTGATAACCGTGGGGCGGGTGGACTCAGAACCCGCAGTCCCCACTGATAATCGTGGGGCGGGCGGACTCAGAACCCACAGTCCCCACTGATAACCGTGGGGCGGGTGGACTCAGAACCCGCCGTCCCCACAGATAACCGTGGGGCGGGTGGACTCAGAACCCGCAGTCCCCACAGACAACCGTGGGGCGGGTGGACTCAGAACCCGCAGTCCCCACAGATAACCGTGGGGCGGGTGGACTCAGAACCCGCAGTCCCCACAGATAACCGTGGGGCGGGTGATCTCAGAACCCGCAGTCCCCACTGATAACCGTGGGGCGGGCGGACTCAGAACCCGCAGTCCCCACTGATAACCGTGGGGACTGCGGACTCAGAACCCGCAGTCCCCACTGATAACCGTGGGGCGGGTGGACTCAGAACCCGCAGTCCCCACTGATAATCGTGGGGCGGGCGGACTCAGAACCCACAGTCCCCACTGATAACCGTGGGGCGGGTGGACTCAGAACCCGCCGTCCCCACAGATAACCGTGGGGCGGGTGGACTCAGAACCCGCAGTCCCCACAGACAACCGTGGGGCGGGTGGACTCAGAACCCGCAGTCCCCACAGATAACCGTGGGGCGGGTGGACTCAGAACCCGCAGTCCCCACAGATAACCGTGGGGCGGGTGATCTCAGAACCCGCAGTCCCCACTGATAACCGTGGGGCGGGCGGACTCAGAACCCGCAGTCCCCACTGATAACCGTGGGGCGGGCGGACTCAGAACCCGCAGTCCCCACTGATAACCGTGGGGCGGGCGGACTCAGAACCCGCAGTCCCCACTGATAACCGTGGGGCGGGTGATCTCAGAACCCGCAGTCCCCACTGATAACCGTGGGGCGGGCGGACTCAGAACCCGCAGTCCCCACTGATAACTGTGGGGCGGGCGGACTCAGAACCCGCAGTCCCCACTGATAACCGTGGGGCGGGTGGACTCAGAACCCGCCGTCCCCACAGATAACCGTGGGGCGGGTGGACTCAGAACCCGCAGTCCCCACAGACAACCGTGGGGCGGGTGGACTCAGAACCCGCAGTCCCCACAGATAACCGTGGGGCGGGTGGACTCAGAACCCGCAGTCCCCACAGATAACCGTGGGGCGGGTGATCTCAGAACCCGCAGTCCCCACTGATAACCGTGGGGCGGGCGGACTCAGAACCCGCAGTCCCCACTGATAACTGTGGGGCGGGCGGACTCAGAACCCGCAGTCCCCACTGATAACCGTGGGGCGGGTGGACTCAGAACCCGCAGTCCCCACAGACAACCGTGGGGCGGGTGGACTCAGAACCCGCAGTCCCCACAGATAACCGTGGGGCGGGTGGACTCAGAACCCGCAGTCCCCACAGACAACCGTGGGGCGGGTGGACTCAGAACCCGCAGTCCCCACAGATAACCGTGGGGCGGGTGGACTCAGAACCCGCAGTCCCCACAGATAACCGTGGGGCGGGTGATCTCAGAACCCGCAGTCCCCACCGATAACCGTGGGGCGGGCGGACTCAGAACCCGCAGTCCCCACTGATAACCGTGGGGCGGGTGGACTCAGAACCCGCAGTCCCCACAGATAACCGTGGGGCGGGTGGACTCAGAACCCGCAGTCCCCACAGATAACCGTGGGGCGGGTGATCTCAGAACCCGCAGTCCCCACAGATAACCGTGGGGCGGGCGGACTCAGAACCCGCAGTCCCCACTGATAACCGTGGGGCGGGTGGACTCAGAACCCGCCGTCCCCACAGATAACCGTGGGGCGGGTGGGGTTGAAGGTCATAAAATATTGTGTGGATGCAGGATGGGTAGAGGAAAGTCCCCACTGATAACTGTGGGGCGGGTGGGGTTGAAGGTCATAAAATATTGTGTGGATGCAGGATGGGTAGAGGAAAGTCCCCACTGATAACCGTGGGGCGGGCGGACTCAGAACCCGCAGTCCCCACAGATAACCGTGGGGCGGGTGGGGTTGAAGGTCATAAAATATTGTGTGGATGCAGGATGGGTAGAGGAAAGTCCCCACTGATAACTGTGGGGCGGGTGGGGTTGAAGGTCATAAAATATTGTGTGGATGCAGGATGGGTAGAGGAAAGTCCCCACTGATAACCGTGGGGCGGGCGGACTCAGAACCCGCAGTCCCCACAGATAACCGTGGGGCGGGTGGGGTTGAAGGTCATAAAATATTGTGTGGATGCAGGATGGGTAGAGGAAAGGAAAAACAGTACTTTATATATATAGGCCACATTTCTTTCATTATTTGAATCTATCTGGTATTAGTTCACAAGCCTAAACTTTAGGGGTTAACTGTATGCGTGGCAAATAGCCGACACAGCCAATCGGCTGTAACCGGAAGGTTGCGAGTTCAATCCCCCGAGCTGACAAGGTACAAATCTGTCGTTCTGCCCCTGAACAGGCAGTTAACCCGCTGTTCCCAGGCCGTCATTGAAAATAAGAATGTGTTCTTAACTGACTTGCCTGGTTAAATAAAGGTTAAATAAATAAAAAGGCAGCAAATGTTAATGTCATTACCACGGAGGAAAAAATGACAATGTCGGAGTTGAATTCAGTTGAATTTTTTTTTAAAGATGTGAAATGGAGAATTGATAAAGAGAAGGGAGGACCAGAAACCAGGACCAGAAACCAGGACCAGAAAAGTAATGTTTGGGAAAGATTCGGTGAAGTGGTAGAAGAGGATGAGGCTCTCTACACATTCAACAGTCACAACACAGGACTTCAAATAGGCCAGTTGTCACGTCAAGGGAACTGTAGCCTGTTGTCACGTCAAGGGAACTGTAGCCTGCTGTTCAGATGGCTTAAATGGGAACTGAAATCTGGACTCTGACTGTAGGTTGATAAACTCTCACACAGCCTTAATATTAACTCCTGCACAATTAAGCATTTCTTGCAGTAAAATGATACACCAACTGTTGGCTAAATTTTGACTCAGGAACAGGAGTGGAGGAATATGATTTCGTTCAGCATCTTCAGAGAATGTGAATGTGTAGTTAGGGACCGTCTGTAAAGATGCATTCTTTATCAACATCATAAAAACTGTTAGTATTTCAAACACATAAAATATGGATCCAAGTCGAATTGGAATATGATCACGAACATCTTGGGTCGTTTTCACAATTATCAGCACATTTTCTATATTAGCAGGTTACGGTGTAGCTGTCTCTGACTGTAGCCTACAACACATTTTCTATATTAGCGGGTTACGTTGTAGCCGTCTCTGACTGTAGCCTACAACACATTTTCTAAATTAGCGGGTTACGTTGTAGCCTACAACACATGTTCTATATTAGCGGGTTACGTTGTAGCCGTCTCTGACTGTAGCCTACAACACATGTTCTATATTAGCGGGTTACGTTGTAGCCTACAACACATTATCTAAATTAGCGGGTTACGTTGTAGCCTACAACACATTTTCTATATTAGCAGGTTACGTTGTAGCCGTCTCTGACTGTAGCCTACAACACATTTTCTAAATTAGCGGGTTACGTTGTAGCCGTCTCTGACTGTAGCCTACAACACATTTTCTAAATTAGCGGGTTACGTTGTAGCCTACAACACATTTTCTATATTAGCGGGTTATGGTACAGCTGTCTCTGACTGTAGCCTACAACACATGTTCTATATTAGCGGGTTACGTTGTAGCTGTCTCTGACTGTAGCCTACAACACATGTTCTATATTAGCGGGTTAGGGTCACATATAGTCGGGTGGTTACGGATGGGTCATTAGTAATTGCTGGTGGGTAAAGGTGTAAAAACAGCTGACCCGCGTGTTCTGCTGGCCTTGCGTCATGCTCTAACACCTGTGTTCCTGTTCTAACACCTGTGTTCCTGCTCTAACACCTGTGTTCCTGTTCTAACACCTGTGTTCCTGCTCTAACACCTGTGTTCCTGCTCTAACACCTGTGTTCCTGCTCTAACACCTGTGTTCCTGCTCTAACACCTGTGTTCCTGCTCTAACACCTGTGTTCCTGCTCTAACACCTGTGTTCCTGTTCTAACACCTGTGTTCCTGCTCTAACACTCGTGTTCCTGCTCTAACACCCATGTTCCTGCTCTAACACCCGTGTTCCTGCTCTAACACCTGTGTTCCTGCTCTAACACCTGTGTTCCTGCTCTAACACCCGTGTTCCTGCTCTAACACCCATGTTCCTGCTCTAACACCCGTGTTCCTGCTCTAACACCCGTGTTCCTGCTCTAACACCTGTGTTCCTGCTCTAACACCCGTGTTCCTGCTCTAACACCTGTGTTCCTGCTCTAACACCCGTGTTCCTGCTCTAACACCCGTGTTCCTGCTCTAACACCTGTGTTCCTGCTCTAACACCTGTGTTCCTGCTCTAACACCTGTGTTCCTGCTCTAACACCTGTGTTCCTGCTCTAACACCTGTGTTCCTGCTCTAACACCTGTGTTCCTGCTCTAACACCTGTGTTCCTGCTCTAACACCTGTGCTACAGAGGACAACGTGTTATATTCAATTCTGAAAATGATGGTCAAAATGTGTATTTGAATTTGACTGCAATTCCAGATAAATAAAATGAAAGGACAGGGGCAGGGACAGGGACAGGGATAGGGACAGGGACAGGGATAGGGACAGGGACAGGGATAGGGACAGAGACAGAGACAGAGACAGAGACAGAGACAGAGACAGAGACAGGGATAGGGACAGGGACAGGGACAGGGACAGAGACAGGGACAGGGACAGAGATAGGGACAGGGACAGGGACAGGGATAGGGACAGGGACAGGGACAGGGACAGGGACAGAGACAGGGACAGGGACAGAGATAGGGACAGGGACAGGGATAGGGATAGGGATAGGGATAGGGATAGGGATAGGGATAGGGATAGGGATAGGGATAGGGATAGGGATGGGGACAGGGACAGGGACAGGGATAGGGACAGACATAGGGACAGGGACATGGACATAGATAGGGACAGAGATAGGGACAGGGACAGGGATGGGGACAGGGACAGTGATAGGGACATGGACAGAGATAGGGACAGAGACAGGGACAGGGACAGGACAGAGACAGGGACAAAGATAGGGACGGGGATAGGGACAGGGACAGGACAGGGACAGGGACAGAGATAGGGACAGGGACAGAGATAGGGATAGGGGCAGGGACAGGGACAGAGACAGGGATAGGGACAGGGACAGGGACAGAGACAGGGATAGGGACAGGGACAGGGACAGGGATAGGGACAGGGACAGGACAGGGACAGGGACAGGGACAGGGACAGAGACAGGGACAGGGACAGGGACAGGGACAGAGACAGGGACAGAGATAGGGACAGGGATAGGGACAGGGACAGGGATAGGGATAGGGGTGGAGGAGAGGAGAGATGAAGCAGGCAGAGGACAGGGATAGGGGTGGAAGAGAGGAGAGATGAGACAGGTAGAGGACAGGGACAGGGACAGGGACAGAGATAGGGGTGGAAGAGAGGAGAGATGAGGCAGGTAGAGGACAGGGACAGGGACAGAGATAGGAGTGGAAGAGAGGAGAGATGAGGCAGGTAGAGGACAGGGATAGGGGTGGAAGAGAGGAGAGATGAGGCAGGCAGAGGACAGGGATAGGGGTGGAAGAGAGGAGAGATGAGGCAGGCAGAGGACAGGGATAGGGGTGGAAGAGAGGAGAGATGAGGCAGCCAGAGGACAGGGATAGGGGTGGAAGAGAGGAGAGATGAGGCAGCCAGAGGACAGGGACAGGGACAGAGATAGGGGTGGAAGAGAGGAGAGATGAGGCAGCCAGAGGACAGGGACAGGGACAGAGATAGGGGTGGAAGAGAGGAGAGATGAGGCAGCCAGAGGACAGGGACAGGGACAGAGATAGGGGTGGAAGAGAGGAGAGATGAGGCAGCCAGAGGACAGGGACAGGGACAGAGATAGGGGTGGAAGAGAGGAGAGATGAGGCAGCCAGAGGACAGGGACAGGGACAGAGATAGGGGTGGAAGAGAGGAAAGATGAGGCAGGTAGAGGACAGGGATAGGGGTGAAAGAGAGGAGAGATGAGGCATCCAGAGGACAGGGATAGGGGTGGAAGAGAGGAGAGATAATACACAAGAGATGTATGGATAGAGAGGAGGAGGAATGAGAGAGGGAGGGAGGGGGAGAGATGAGGCAGGCAGAGGCTGAGGAAGATACTCAGAGATCCTACTTCCATGTTCCTCCACCTAATGCCAGCAGAGGAGGAGAAAGCGAGTTGTGAAAGAGGTTTGAAGAGGGTGAGAATTTGATTTGACGAGAGAGAGGTGGGAGAGAGGCCGGTGAGTTTCAGAGTTTCAGAGTGATCCATCTATCTATCCATCCGTCTGTTTGTTCAGGGCTTGTATCAACAGGCCAATCAAATAAATAAATAAACACATAATTACACACACTGTCTTCCTCTTCTTTACGTTCTCTCGTTTTCTCTTCCAAATCTTTAATTATTCATGATTTAATCAGAGGGAGTGCAAAGAGATGCCACAGCTGCCACCTGTCACACACAGCAAATGTTTCAATAACCTTGGGGGCCTAAAATTGATTTCCATTCTAATTCCATCCTATTTTCCCTAACCCGAACATGTTCTGTTTTTCTCTACGACCCCTCAGCATCCTAACCTGTTCTTCTCTATGACCCCTCAGCATCCTAACCTGTTCTGTTTTTCTCTACGACCCCTCAGCATCCTAACCTGTTCTTCTCTACGACCCCTCAGCATCCTAACCTGTTCTGTTCTTCTCTACGACCCCTCAGCACCCTAACATGTTCTGTTCTTCTCTACGACCCCTCAGCACCCTAACATGTTCTGTTCTTCTCTACGACCCCTCAGCATCCTAACCTGTTCTGTTTTTCTCTACGACCCCTCAGCATCCTAACCTGTTCTTCTCTACGACCCCTCAGCATCCTAACCTGTTCTGTTCCTCTCTAGTACCCCTCAACATCATAACCTGTTTTTCTCTACGACCCCTCAGCATCCTAACCTGTTCTGTTCTTCTCTACGACCCCTCAGCATCCTAACCTGTTCTGTTCTTCTCTACGACCCCTCAGCATCCTAACCTGTTCTGTTGTTCTCTACGACCCCTCAGCATCCTAACCTGTTTTTCTCTACGACCCCTCAGCATCCTAACCTGTTCTTCTCTACGACCCCTCAGCATCCTAACCTGTTCTTCTCTACGACCCCTCAGCATCCTAACCTGTTCTTCTCTACGACCCCTCAGCATCCTAACATGTTCTGTTCTCCTTGTGATTTGGGCATCCATAATAGAGCTGGGTGTGGGATGGAGGTGTTCCTGGCAGGGGAGACTGAGGACACTATTAAAACACATACACTGTCCCAGCCAGGGACACCATCACACAGTTTATTCAGTTGATTGAGTTAGTCCCACTGACCTTGACAACAGAGGAGAAGAGGGAAGGATGGGAAGGAGGGAGAGAAGGCACTAGTAGAGAGAGAGAGACACACAGAGACAGATGAGCGATACAGTGAGACATAGGAGAGAGAGAAATAAAGAGACAGAGAAAGAGTGTGAGAGAGAGAGAGAGAGAGAGAGAGAGAGAGAGAGAGAGAGAGGAGAGGAGAGGAGACAGAGAAGGAGAGAATGAGAGGAGACAGAAGGAGAGAGCGAGAGTGAACGAAAGAGAGAAAGAGAAAGTTCAGTGCGTAGAGAGAGAGAGAGAGAGAGAGAGAGAGAGAGTGAGAGAGAGAGAGAGAGAGAGAGAGAGAGAGAGAGAGAGAGAGAGAGAGAGAGCTATGAACCTGAAGAAGAGTCCCCTAAGCAAGCTGGTCCTGGGGCTCTGTTCACAAACACAAACAGAGCCCGAGAAGAGCAGCACAATTAGACCCAACCAAATCATCAGGGAATAACAAGATAATTACTTGACAGCCTGGAAAGAATTAACAAAAAAACAGAGCAAACTAGAATGCTATTTGGCCCTAAACAGAGAGTACACAGCGGCAGAATACCTGACCACTGTGACTGACCCAAACTTAAGGAAAGCTTTGACTATGTACAGACTCAGTGAGAATAGCCTTGCTATTGAGAGAGGCAGCCGTAGGCAGACATGGCTCTCAAGAGAAGACAGGCTATGTGCACACTGCCCACAAAATGAGGTGGAAACTGAGCTGCACTTCCGAACCTCCTGCCCAATGTATGACCATATTAGAGAAACATATTTCTCTCATATTACACAGATATACAAAGAATTTGAATACGAACTCAATTTTGATAAACTCCCATATCTGCTGGGTGACATATTTAATTATTTAATTAGGCAAGTCAGTTAAGAACACATTCTTATTTTCAATGACGGCCTAGGAACAGTGTGTTAACTGCCTTGTTCAGGGGAACAGTGTGTTAACTGCCTTGTTCAGGGGAACAGTGGGTTAACTGCCTTGTTCAGGGGTCGAATGACAGATTTTTGGCTCAGAGATTTGATCTAGAAACCTTTCGGTTACAGGCCCAATGCTCTAACCACTAGGCTACCTGCTGATTACTGGTCCAACACTCTAACCACTAGGATACCTGCTGATTACTGGTCCAACGCTCTAACCACTAGGCTACCTGCTGATTACTGGCACAACGCTCTAACCATTAGGCTACCTGCTGATTACTGGCCCAACGCTCTAACCACTAGGCTACCTGCTGATTACTGGCCCAACGCTCTAACCACTAGGCTACCTGCTGATTACTGGCCCAACGCTCTAACCATTAGGCTACCTGATGATTACTGGCCCAACGCTCTAACCATTAGGCTACCTGCTGATTACTGGCCCAACGCTCTAACCACTAGGCTACCTGCTGATTACTGGCCCAACGCTCTAACCACTAGTCTACCTGCTGATTACTGGCCCAATGCTCTAACCATTAGGCTACCTGCTGCTTACTGGCCCAACGCTCTAACCACTAGGCTACCTGCTGATTACTGGCCCAACGCTCTAACCATTAGGCTACCTGCTGATTACTGGCCCAATGCTCTAACCACTAGGCTACCTGCTGATTACTGGCCCAACGCTCTAACCACTAGGCTACCTGCTGATTACTGGCCCAACGCTCTAACCATTAGGCTACCTGCTGATTACTGGCTCAACGCTCTAACCACTAGGCTACCTGCTGATTACTGGCCCAACGCTCTAACCATTAGGCTACCTGCTGATTACTGGCCCAACGCTCTAACCACTAGGCTACCTGCTGATTACTGGCCCAACGCTCTAACCATTAGGCTACCTGCTGATTACTGACCCAACGCTCTAACCACTAGGCTACCTGCTGATTACTGGCCCAACGCTCTAACCATTAGGCTACCTGCTGATTACTGGCCCAACGCTCTAACCACTAGGCTACCTGCTGATTACTGGCCCAACGCTCTAACCACTAGTCTACCTGCTGATTACTGGCCCAATGCTCTAACCATTAGGCTACCTGCTGCTTACTGGCCCAACGCTCTAACCACTAGGCTACCTGCTGATTACTGGCCCAACGCTCTAACCATTAGGCTACCTGCTGATTACTGGCCCAATGCTCTAACCACTAGGCTACCTGCTGATTACTGGCCCAACGCTCTAACCACTAGGCTACCTGCTGATTACTGGCCCAACGCTCTAACCATTAGGCTACCTGCTGATTACTGGCCCAACGCTCTAACCACTAGGCTACCTGCTGATTACTGGCCCAACGCTCTAACCATTAGGCTACCTGCTGATTACTGGCCCAACGCTCTAACCACTAGGCTACCTGCTGATTACTGGCCCAACGCTCTAACCATTAGGCTACCTGCTGATTACTGACCCAACGCTCTAACCACTAGGCTACCTGCTGATTACTGGCCCAACGCTCTAACCACTAGGCTACCTGCTGATTACTGGCCCAACGCTCTAACCATTAGGCTACCTGCTGATTACTGGCCCAACGCTCTAACCATTAGGCTACCTGCTGATTACTGGCCCAACGCTCTAACCATTAGGCTACCTGCTGATTACTGGCCCAACGCTCTAACCATTAGGCTACCTGCTGATTACTGGCCCACCGCTCTAACCACTAGGCTACCTGCTGATTACTGGCCCAACGCTCTAACCACTAGGCTACCTGCTGATTACTGGCCCAACGCTCTAACCACTAGGCTACCTGCTGATAACTGGCCCAACGCTCTAACCACTAGGCTACCTGATGATTACTGGCCCAACGCTCTAACCACTAGGCTACCTGCTGGTTACTGTCCCAACGCTCTAACCACTAAGCTACCTGCTGGTTACTGGCCCAACGCTCTAACCACTAGGCTACCTGCTGATAACTGGCCCAACGCTCTAACCACTAGGCTACCTGCTGATTACTGGTCCAACGCTCTAACCACTAGGCTACCTGCTGATTACTGGCCCAATGCTCTAACCATTAGGCTACCTGCTGATTACTGGCCCAACGCTCTAACCACTAGGCTACCTGCTGGTTACTGGTCCAACGCTCTAACCATTAGGCTACCTGCTGATTACTGGCCCAACGCTCTAACCATTAGGCTACCTGCTGGTTACTGGCCCAACGCTCTAACCACTAGGCTACCTGCTGGTTACTGGCCCAACGCTCTAACCACTAGGCTACCTGCTGGTTACTGGCCCAATGCTCTAACCACTAGGCTACCTGCTGGTTACTGGCCCAACGCTCTAACCATTAGGCTACCTGCTGATTACTGGCCCAACGCTCTAACCACTAGGCTACCTGCTGGTTACTGGCCCCCAAAAAATGAGGTGGAAACCTTGCTTCATTTTGCTACAGCAGGAACAGGAAATATGCATCACATCCGGCCGTGCTTGTAAATAAGAATGTGTTCTTAACAGAGTTGCCTAGTTAAATTAAGGTTAAATATTTGTAATTTTTATGTGGATTATTATTAATGGACATTTTTGTAGGTGTTCGTTAGGGCAAATCACATCTGGAAATTAGTCTTTTTAAAACTCATACACAACTCGTTTGCATTTCCATCTTTGCTGGAATATTCTCAGCAACATGGGAGAGAAGGGGTTAAGAAACCAAAGTGTGTGTGTGTGTGTGTGTGTGTGTGTGTGTGTGTGTGTGTGTGTGTGTGTGTGTGTGTGTGTGTGTGTGTGTGTGTGTGTGTGTGTGTGTGTGTGTGTGTGTGTGTGTACATATGCTTAATTGCAGTGTGTGTGTTAGAGTGCATATTAAGACATGTCGACATGTCTCCACGGGTATCCCCCTCAAGGGATACCATGGTAACAACAGAACACAATGGGCGGGTTTGAGTTGGTACTGAGGGGCTGAGTGTGTGCGTGTTTGTGTGTGTGTTTATGTTCGTTATTGTGGTCGATAAAGGCATTATTTGCAGAGCCAGGGTAACAGAGCCAGGGCAACATAGCCAGGGCAACAGAGTCAGGGTAACAGAGCCAGGGTAACAGAGCCAGGGTAACAGAGCCATGGCACATAGCCAGGGCAACAGAGCCAGGGTACATAGCCAGGGTAACAGAGCCAGGGTACATAGCCAGGGCAACAGAGCCAGGGTACATAGCCAGGGTAACAGAGCCAGGGTACATAGCCAGGGCAACAGAGCCAGGGTACATAGCCAGGGTAACAGAGCCAGGGTAACAGAGCCAGGGTACATAGCCAGGGTAACAGAGCCAGGGTACATAGCCAGGGCAACAGAGCCAGGGCAACAGAGCCAGGGCAACAGAGCCAGGGTAACAGAGCCAGGGCACATAGCCAGGGCAACAGAGCCAGGGTAACAGAGCCAGGGTAACAGAGCCAGGGTAACAGAGCCAGGGTCTGTTATCCCTCCACCTTTGACCCTGTTCCTCCTTGTTAGCTAAATAGCCAACTTTGCCTGAGCAAACAGAATATTCAACAACACACATTTGGCCTTTTCCTTATTTGAATACCTGTACCCCATTATAAACATCCCAACATTAAAACCCACCCCCAACCTCTCACACAGTCATTCCAACAGAAAACACACAGAAACACACGATGCACAGTTTCCCTCATGACACAGTAAGGACACCCCTGTCCGACTCCCGGGTCGACCAGCCAATCAGCTGTTAGTAGCCAGGGCTTCATGTAGAACCGTCCACTGGAGGTCTACGTAGACGTGGCAGTCCCCCCGCACCTCTCTGATTCAGAGGGGAGTCTCTAACAGCGTCTGAGTGTCTGAGGGTGTGTGGAACACTAGAACCGCTGGGCCTCGAGGGACGCCCCTGCTAACGAGCAGTCATTCTGACTGCAGTATTCTAACAGGGTAATTCATTAAGGAATGCATTGTGGGAGGCCTGACATCCTGTGTTAACCTGCGTGTGTGTGGAGAGGATATGTTTCTCTCTGACAGGAGACCATTCTGTCTGTTTATACTGGACCTTTACATAATCATATCTGCGTGCGTGTGTGTGTGCGTGTGTGTATGTGCGTGTGTGTGCGTGCGCGTGTGCGTGCGAGTGTGTGCGTGCGCATGTGTGTGTGTGTGCGTGCGCGTGCGCATGTGTGTGTGTGTGTGCGTGCGCATGTGTGTGTGTGTGTGTGCGCATGTGTGTGTGTGTGTGCAGGCAGAGACAGGTTGTGTTGATGCAGGATAGTCGTATTCCTCATTTTTCTTCTCGTCTTCATGTGTTTTCATACCTTTCGGTTTCTGACAGAGTGGGAGGGAAAGGAAGGGATGTGGGGAGAGCAGAATGATAGAGAGGTTTCTGGCCAGCCACCCCTGCAGCGGGTCTACCTATTGGCGCTTTCAGTGTCTGTGTGTCAGCGCGCCGGTGGAGACAAAATTGCTCGTCAAAACTCTTTCCTGTCGCCTAGGGAACCGCACAGAGATTGAGAGAGAAAGAGAGAGAGGGAGGGGGGAGCGACTGAGAGTCTCCTCTGTTTGTCTCCTCTGTCATATTTACACATTTAATCTGTTCCAATAAAGCTTATTGAATTTAGAGAGGGAGGGGTGTGTACGTGCATGTGTATCTGTTAGTCTTATTACTGGAATACATTGACACAGTCACAGCTATACACACCCTGCATTACTTCATGCCCTACAGCCCAGAGTAGAAACTCTAGAGCCGTCCAATCCTGAAAGAAAGGCTGATGGTGGATGGATTTCCAATTAACAAGTGAGGTGAAGTAGTATGGGAGAACTGGGCCAATGTATTCCAGTAGTTTCTGGAGAACTGCTGGCAGCCAACGCAGGTAGCCTAGTGGTTAGAGTGTAGAGGTGGCAGGTAGCCTAGTGGTTAGAGTGTAGAGGTGGCAGGTAGCCTAGTGGTTAGAGTGTAGAGGTTGCAGGTAGCCTAGTGGTTAGAGTGTAGAGGTGGCAGGTAGCCTAGTGGTTAGAATGTAGAGGTGGCAGGTAGCCTAGTGGTTAGAGTGTAGAGGTGGCAGGTAGCCTAGTGGTTAGAGTGTAGATGTGGCAGGTAGCCTAGTGGTTAGAGCGTAGAGGTGGCAGGTAGCTTAGTGGTTAGAGTGTAGAGGAGGCAGGTAGCCTAGTGGTTAGAGCGTAGAGGTGGCAGGTAGCCTAGTGGTTAGAGTGTAGAGGTGGCAGGTAGCCTAGTGGTTAGAGTGTAGAGGTGGCAGGTAGCCTAGTGGTTAGAGCATAGAGGTGGCAGGTATCCTAGTGGTTAGAGCATAGAGGTGGCAGGTATCCTAGTGGTTAGAGCGTAGAGGTGGCAGGTATCCTGGTGGTTAGAGTGTAGAGGTGGCAGGTATCCTAGTGGTTAGAGCATAGAGGTGGCAGGTATCCTAGTGGTTAGAGCGTAGAGGTGGCAGGTATCCTAGTGGTTAGAGTGTAGAGGTGGCAGGTATCCTAGTGGTAGGAGCGTTGGGCCAGTAATCAGCAGGTATCCTAGTGGGTAGAGAGTTGGGCAAGTAACCAGCAGGTATCCTAGTGGTTAGAGCATTGGGCCAGTAATCAGCAGGTATCCTAGTGGTTAGAGCATTGGGCCAGTAATCAGCAGGTATCCTAGTGGTTAGAGCGTTGGGCCAGTAACCGAAAGGTTGCTGGATTGAATCCCCCAGCTGACAAGGTAAAAATCTGTCGTTCTGCCCCTGAGCAAGGCAGTTAACCAACTGCTCCCCGGGCGCTGAAGATGTGGATGTCGATTATGGAAGTCCCCCGCACCTCTCTGATTCAGGATAAATGCGGAAACCACATTTCAGTTGTATAACTGACTAGCTATCCCCCTTTCCCAATGTCGGGCCCTTCTGGTACACTTCATGACCATTCATGGGCATTAATATGGAGTTGGTCCTCCCTTTGATGCTATAACAGCCCCCAGTCTTCTGGGAAGGCTTTCCACTTGATGTTGGAACATTGCTGCAGGGGACTTGCTTCTATTCAGCCACAAGAGCCTTAGTGAGGTTGGCACTGATATTGGGCGATCAGGCCTGGCTCGCAGTCTGCGTTCCAGTTTATCCCAAAGGTGTTAGATGGGATTGAGGTCAGAGCTCTGTGTAGTCAAGTCCTTCCACACCGATCTCAACAAACCATTTCTGTATGGATCTTGCTCTGTGCACAGGGGCATTGTCTTGCTGAAACAGGAAAGAAAGAGCCATCCATAAACTGTCATTGTATGGTGTATCTGTAGATTTCCCTTCAATGGAACTAAGGGGTCTAGCCCGAACCAAAAACAGCCCCAGACCATTATTCCTCCTCCACCAAACTTGACAGCTGGCGCTATGCATTGGGGCAGGTAGCGTTCTCCTGGCATCCGCCAAACCCAGATTCATCAGTTGGATTGCCAGATGGTGAAGCGTGATTCATCCTCCAGAGAATGTGTTTCCACTGCTCCTGAATCCAATGGCTGTGAGCTTTATGCCACTCCAGCCAACACTTTGTGAATGTCAATTGTGAATGTCTTGTGTGCGGCTGCTCGGCCATGGAAACCCATTTCATGAAGCTCCCGACTAACAGTTCTTGTGCTGACGTTGCTTCCAGAGGCAGTTTTGACATTGGCAGTGAATGTTGCAACCAAGGACAAACTATTTTTACGAGCTACGCGCTTCAGGACTCGGCAGTCCCATTCTGTGAGCCTTTGTGGCCTACCACTTCGGCCCTCAGCCGTTGTTGCTCCTAGACATTCCAACTTCACAATAACAGCACTTACAGTTGACCGGGGCAGCTCTAGCAGGGCAGAATTATTATTGTAATTAATTTTTATAATTTGTAAAAACTTTTTGCCCCAATTTCATGATATCCAATTGGTAGTTTGTCTTGTCCCATTGCGGCAACTCCCGTACGGACTCGGGAGAGGCGATGATCGAGAGCCATGCATCTGTAACGTGTACGCTAAGAATCGGGAAGCAAGTGCAGCTAGTGAATTTAATAAATAACGGAACATGGAACAAAAGAAGAAACATGAGTAGCGTGCAAAACATAAAACCCAGAAACAGAATCAATAGCGCCAAAGGGAAGCAACAGGGATTTACTGGTAACGTTGGGTCCAAGTGGCACTGCCGAAGCAACCGGGGAATGCCTCAGTTGGCTCGTCAGGCTTCCCATGCCTCAGCTGGCTCGTCAGGCTTCCCATGCCTCAGTTGGCTCGTCAGGATCCCATGCCTCAGCCAGCTCGTCAGGCTTCCATGCCTCAGCTGGCTCGTCAGGCTTCCATGCCTCAGTTGGCTCGACAGGTTCCCATGCCTCAGTTGGCTCATCAGGCTTCCATGCCTCAGTTGGCTCGTCAGGCTTCCATGCCTCAGCTGGCTCGTCAGGCTTCCATGCCTCAGCTGCCTTGTCAGGTTCCCCTGCCTCAGCTGGCTCGTCAGGTTCCCATGCCTCAGCTGGCTCGTCAGGCTTCCCCTGCCTCAGCCGGCTCGTCAGGTTTCCCATGCCTCAGCTGGCTCGTCAGGCTTCCCCTGCCTCAGCTGGCTCGTCAGGTTTCCCATGCCTCAGCTGGCTCGTCAGGTTCCCATGCCTCAGCCGGCTCGTCAGGTTCCCATGCCTCAGCCGGCTCATCAGGTTCCCATGCCTCAGCTGGCTCGTCAGGCTTCCATGCCTCAGCTGGCTCGTCAGGCTTCCATGCCTCAGCTGGCTCGACAGGCTTCCATGCCTCAGCAGGCTCGTCAGGCTTCCATGCCTCAGCTGGCTCGTCAGGCTCCCATGCCTCAGCCGACTCTTCAGGCTCCCATGCCTCAGCCAGGTCATCAGGTTCCCGGGTCTGTAGTGATGCCTAAAGCACTACGATGCAGTGCCTTAGACCGTTGCACCGCTTGGGAGTCCAGCAGGGCAGAACTGTGACAAACTTAACTTGTTGGGAAGGTGGCATCCTATAATGGTCCCACGTTGAAAGTCACTGAGCTCTTCAGTAAGGCCATTCTACTGCCAATGTTTGTCTATGGGGATTTCATGATTGTGTGCTCGAGTTCATACACCTGTCAGCAATGGGTGTGGATGAAATAACCAAATCCACTCATTTGAAGGCGTGTCCACATACTTTTGTATATATCGTGTAGTCAGAGGCTCCCAGCCAACAGAACTATATTAAAGGCAATAATGTGTATGAAAATTGTCTCCAGTGATTAAACACAGGGATGAGTGATAGACTGAATGTAAAGGTTTTAAAACAGCGGCTGCTGTATCCATTTAGATTAATATCACTATAGTGCAGTACAATCTTCCTCTTATTTTCAAAATGGCGGCAGGATTTATTTCTATAATGTAACCCAATCTTACTTCTCAGCTTCATTGTTCGTTTTGAAATATGGGGTTTAAAGCTTATCATCGATCCAAATCCATAAATACTTATGAGGGACTTCTTCAATTGGGGCTCCCTTCAAGGTGCAGATACACAGGTCTTTAGGGTACATTTTTTGAGACCTGGAGAACAACATGAACTTGGTTGTATCAACATTTAGCACATATTTAAGATCGGGTAAGCGAATACCATTCTACTGCATCTTGCCTATGCCGTTCGGCCATCGCTCATTCATATATTTTTTACGTACATATTCTTATTCATTCCTTTACACTTGTGTGTAGTTGTTAGTTGTTGTGGTCTAAGGTAGTTGTTGTGAAATTGTTATGTTAGATTACTTGTTAGATGTTACTGCACGGTCGGAACTAGAAGCACAAGCATTTCACTACACTCGCATTAACCTCTGCTAACCATGTGTATGCGACAAATAAATTGTGATTTGTTAATGGCCTGCTGTACGGGAATAAATGATTTTGTCACCCGAATAGAGATGTAGGCCACAGTTACTATTATTCAGGGACAAACCAACATATGGTTTGAATGTAAATTGTGAACAGTAAAGGGTCTAGCATGAGCCTTGTGGCACTCCTTTGGTTATGTTAAGCTCCATCAGCAGATATAGGTTAGATTCACTTCTGTCACGGAGGTAACTTTTTAACCAGACGCAGGCCGCTTGGCCTAGACCAATTTTTGGGTAGCCCTAGACCAATTTTCGGGTAGCCTAGACCAATGGGTAGCCTAGACCAATTTCCGGGTAGCCTAGACCAATGGGTAGCCTAGACCAATGGGTAGCCTAGACCAATTTTCAGGTAGCCTAGACCAATGGGTAGCCTAGACCAATGGGTAGCCTAGACCAATTTTCAGGTAGCCTAGACCAATGGGTAGCCTAGACCAATGGGTAGCCTAGACCAATTTCCGGGTAGCCTAGACCAATGGGTAGCCTAGACCAATGGGTAGCCTAGACCAATGGGTAGCCTAGATCAATTTTCAGGTAGCCTAGACCAATGGGTAGCCTAGACCAATGGGTAGCCTAGACCAATTTTCAGGTAGCCTAGACCAATGGGTAGCCTAGACCAATGTGTAGCCTAGACCAATGGGTAGCCTAGACCAATGGGTAGCCTAGACCAATGGGTAGCCTAGACCAATGGGTAGCCTAGACCAATGGGTAGCCTAGACCAATGGGTAGCGGGTCACATGATCAACCGTATCGAACGCTTTTGACAGATGAAAATGACATTTGCAGCTCAGTGCTGTTTCCTGTCTAGTGTGTTAACTATGTCCTTTATGACTTGAGAAGCAGCTGTGTCCTGGCCTAAAGCCTGACTGGTGACCATTCAGAATACATTTTCTATCTAAACATGAACTTTTTGAGATTGGGCGATAATTATTATTATTATTATTATTATTATCGCAGGGATCACGAACTTAGTGGAGCGGGAGAATAAGTGACGCCTTGCACATTTGAGGAATAATACCAAGGAGAATGGATTCATTAAATAGGTGTCGAGGGCTCCACAATCAGAGATGGACTTTAACATCAATAACGGGAGAGAGTCCAGAACTTTCCTAGGAGTGACTTGCCGAAAAGAGAACAGTGGGTCACCATTTACAGCATCAGATATTTTATTTATTTAACCTTTATTGAACTACGCAAATCAGTTAAGAACAAATTCTTATTTACAATGACAGCCTACCGCGACCAAACCTTAACGACGCTGGGCCAATTGTGCGCCGCCCTATAGGACTCCCAATCACAGACAGACATACAGCTTGGAATCAAACCAGGGTCTGTAAGTGACGCCTCTAAGCACCGAGATGCATTAGAGCGCTGAAACACTGGCTTGTGCCATGAACAGTCTTTTCACCGAGTCGTCCTTATTGTCCTTATATTCCCTTTCAAGTAAATGCTGCAGAAACATTTGGTTAAAAATGTCAGTTATTTCAGTTTTGTCTGTTATAGTATTGGAGTTACAAATACCCTCTTTGGGCAGAGAGATGTGGCTGCTTCTTTTCAGCACTTGAATAGCCTTCCAAAACTTATCTAGATCAACCAAGAGAGAGTCAGAAAGGGATTTAATTAAATAGTTGGATTGAGCCCTTTTATATATCGAAGCAGTACATTTGTTTCAAAGTTTTCTGAAGGTGAGCCAGTTAGCAAAACTACCAGACTGTCTGTCTTCAGAACAAGCTTTGTTCCTTAGCTGAAATAACTCAGCAATGTGTGAACCATGGGTTGGCTATATCTTTCATTCTTCATCTCTTCATAGTAGCATGTTTATCAGATACAGAGTTAAATATACTAAAGAATTGTTGAAGGGCAAGTTCCGCTTCCGGAATGTAATTAACACTAAGTAAGCCTGGTAAAGGTCATGTAAGAACATCTCTTAACGTCCTATAGCCCAGAGTAGAGTCTGGGAGGTAAACATCCCTTAATGTCCTATAGCCCAGAGTAGAGTCTGGGAGGTAAACATCCCTTAATGTCCTACAGCCCAGAGTAGAGTCTGGGAGGTAAACATCCCTTAACGTCCTATAGCCCAGAGTAGAGTCTGGGAGGTAAACATCCCTTAACGTCCTACAGCCCAGAGTAGAGTCTGGGAGGTAAACATCCCTTAATGTCCTACAGCCCAGAGTAGAGTCTGGGAGGTAAACATCCCTTAATGTCCTATAGCCCAGAGTAGAGTCTGGGAGGTAAACATCCCTTAACGTCCTACAGCCCAGAGTAGAGTCTGGGAGGTAAACATCCCTTAATGTCCTACAGCCCAGAGTAGAGTCTGGGAGGTAAACATCCCTTAATGTCCTATAGCCCAGAGTAGAGTCTGGGAGGTAAACATCCCTTAATGTCCTACAGCCCAGAGTAGAGTCTGGGAGGTAAACATCCCTTAACGTCCTACAGCCCAGAGTAGAGTCTGGGAGGTAAACATCCCTTAACGTCCTACAGCCCAGAGTAGAGTCTGGGAGGTAAACATCCCTTAATGTCCTATAGCCCAGAGTAGAGTCTGGGAGGTAAACATCCCTTAACGTCCTACAGCCCAGAGTAGAGTCTGGGAGGTAAACATCCCTTAACGTCCTACAGCCCAGAGTAGAGTCTGGGAGGTAAACATCCCTTAATGTCCTATAGCCCAGAGTAGAGTCTGGGAGGTAAACATCCCTTAATGTCCTACAGCCCAGAGTAGAGTCTGGGAGGTAAACATCCCTTAACGTCCTACAGCCCAGAGTAGAGTCTGGGAGGTAAACATCCCTTAATGTCCTATAGCCCAGAGTAGAGTCTGGGAGGTAAACATCCCTTAATGTCCTATAGCCCAGAGTAGAGTCTGGGAGGTAAACATCCCTTAACGTCCTACAGCCCAGAGTAGAGTCTGGGAGGTAAACATCCCTTAATGTCCTATAGCCCAGAGTAGAGTCTGGGAGGTAAACATCCCTTAATGTCCTATAGCCCAGAGTAGAGTCTGGGAGGTAAACATCCCTTAATGTGCTCAGCCCAGAGTAGAGTCTGGGAGGTAAACATCCCTTAATGTCCTACAGCCCAGAGTAGAGTCTGGGAGGTAAACATCCCTTAATGTCCTCAGCCCAGAGTAGAGTCTGGGAGGTAAACATCCCTTAATGTCCTACAGCCCAGAGTAGAGTCTGGGAGGTAAACATCCCTTAACATCCTATAGCCCAGAGTAGAGTCTGGGAGGTAAACATCCCTTAATGTCCTATAGCCCAGAGTAGAGTCTGGGAGGTAAACATCCCTTAATGTCCTATAGCCCAGAGTAGAGTCTGGGAGGTAAACATCCCTTAATGTCCTATAGCCCAGAGTAGAGTCTGGGAGGTAAACATCCCTTAATGTCCTACAGCCCAGAGTAGAGTCTGGGAGGTAAACATCCCTTAATGTCCTATAGCCCAGAGTAGAGTCTGGGAGGTAAACATCCCTTAATGGCCTACAGCCCAGAGTAGAGTCAGAGAGGTAAACATCCCTTAATGTCCTCAGCCCAGAGTAGAGTCTGGGAGGTAAACATCCCTTAATGTCCTACAGCCCAGAGTAGAGTCTGGGAGGTAAACATCCCTTAATGTCCTACAGCCCAGAATAGAGTCTGGGAGGTAAACATCCCTTAATGTCCTATAGCCCAGAGTAGAGTCAGGGAGGTAAACATCCCTTAATGTCCTACTGCCCAGAATAGAGTCTGGGAGGTAAACATCCCTTAATGTCCTACAGCCCGGAATAGAGTCTGGGAGGTAAACATCCCTTAATGTCCTACAGCCCAGAGTAGAGTCAGAGAGGTGAACATCCCTTAATGTCCTACAGCCCAGAGTAGAGTCAGAGAGGTAAACATCCCTTAATGTCCTACAGCCCAGAATAGAGTCAGAGAGGTAAACATCCCTTAATGTCCTACAGCCCAGAGTAGAGTCAGAGAGGTAAACATCCCTTAATGTCCTACAGCCCAGAGTAGAGTCAGAGAGGTAAACATCCCTTAACGTCCTACAGCCCAGAGTAGAGTCAGAGAGGTAAACATCCCTTAATGTCCTACAGCCCAGAGTAGAGTCAGAGAGGTAAACATCCCTTAATGTCCTACAGCCCAGAGTAGTCTGTGAGGTAAACATCCCTTAATGTCCTACAGCCCAGAATAGAGTCAGAGAGGTAAACATCCCTTAACGTCCTACAGCCCAGAATAGAGTCTGTGAGGTAAACATCCCTTAATGTCCTACAGCCCAGAGTAGAGTCAGAGAGGTAAACATCCCTTAATGTCCTACAGCCCAGAGTAGAGTCAGAGAGGTAAACATCCCTTAACGTCCTACAGCCCAGAGTAGAGTCAGAGAGGTAAACATCCCTTAATGTCCTACAGCCCAGAGTAGAGTCAGAGAGGTAAACATCCCTTAACGTCCTACAGCCCAGAATAGAGTCAGAGAGGTAAACATCCCTTAATGTCCTATAGCCCAGAGTAGAGTCAGGGAGGTAAACATCCCTTAATGTCCTACAGCCCAGAATAGAGTCTGGGAGGTAAACATCTCCAGATGTAGAGGATGTGTGTGTGTGTGTGTGTGTGTGTGTGTGTGTGTGTGTGTGTGTGTGTGTGTGTGTGTGTGTGTGTGTGTGTGTGTGTGTGTGTGTGTGTGTGTGTGTGTGTGTGTGTGTGTGCGTGGCGGTTTAATTTTATATATATTGATGCCGAGTGTTCTGTCCTTCTCCCTGTAATGAACCAGACCTTTCTACTACCTCTCCTTTTTTCTCTTTCTCATACCCCCTTCCCCTCGTCGGTCCTCTCCTCCATTTGGTTATAAGGCTGTCAGGTGGTGTAGTGTTAAAACAGTTG
The DNA here is from genome assembly GCF_002021735.2 of Oncorhynchus kisutch. NCBI lineage: Eukaryota > Metazoa > Chordata > Actinopteri > Salmoniformes > Salmonidae > Oncorhynchus > Oncorhynchus kisutch. The sequence goes on along the minus strand of NC_034191.2, from coordinate 12,789,524 downwards.
AATTTATCCATATAAATGTTAAATATCAGTTGAATAAATTGTATTTATGTAAATGTTAAATATCAGTTGAGTAAATGTTATCTATATAAATGTTAAATATACATTAAATAAATGTTATGTATATCAATGTTAAATATCAGTTGAATAGTTTAATTTTAAGTACAGTATCTGTCAGCCGTATTTCTTTATGAAGAATGGCACTGTAGACGTTTAACTGTGGCAGAGAGACGGCACTGTAGACGTTTAACTGTGGCAGAGAGACGGCACTGTAGACGTTTAACTGTGGCAGAGAGACGGCACTGTAGACGTTTAACTGTGGCAGAGAGACGGCACTGTAGACGTTTAACTGTGGCAGAGAGACGGCACTGTAGACGTTTAACTGTGGCAGAGAGACGGCACTGTAGACGTTTAACTGTGGCAGAGAGACGGCACTGTAGACGTTTAACTGTGGCAGAGAGACGGCACTGTAGACGTTTAACTGTGGCAGAGAGACGGCACTGTAGACGTTTAACTATGGCAGAGAGACGGCACTGTAGACGTTTAACTGTGGCAGAGAGACGGCACTGTAGACGTTTAACTGTGGCAGAGAGACGGCACTGTAGACGTTTAACTGTGGCAGAGAGACGGCACTGTAGACGTTTAACTGTGGCAGAGAGACGGCACTGTAGACGTTTAACTGTGGCAGAGAGACGGCACTGTAGACGATTAACTGTGGCAGAGAGATGGCACTGTAGACGTTTAACTGTGGCAGAGAGATGGCACTGTAGACGTTTAACTGTGGCAGAGAGACGGCACTGTAGACGTTTAACTGTGGCAGAGAGACGGCACTGTAGACGTTTAACTGTGGCAGAGAGACGCTATATCCTTAATCTTCTCAAAGTTATTTAACTGACATTTAGTAGTGGAAGTCAAGTTTCATTCTGGCCTCCATAATTCTTCTGAAAACCACCAACACATCTCGCCCCAGACCAGACCAGCCAGATCGATGTTGTGCTCCCTGTGCTTTCAGCAGTACACAGTCATCTTTGTCTGACCCCAAATTAAATTAATAGTTGGCATTTATTTCTCTTGTTTGGGAAACCCGACAAAGAGATGAATAGCGGTCAGACTCTTAACCCTAAAAACCTTCTTCAGCAATGTAGAAATTACATGACACTACCACACCCATACTATTCATGAAAGTTCACACTCTGACATTTAATAGGGACAATTTTATTTCCTTCTCTTCCTCCCACTGATCAGACAGGAAACAGATGCACTCTGTCCGTATCCTGGCAACAGCTCTGTTTCCGTAGTGATGTGCGTAGATGGGCAGTATGTAACATGTGTAGGATGTGGGTGTGGAGGTGTGCAGTTTTGTCTGTGCGTTCTGTTATAGGTTTCTAAGGTTAAGGTCAGTCCAGTGATGTGAAGATGCTCCTAGAGCCAGAGGGAGGTTTGACAGTGGACATACATGTACTGTAGCTATAGTGTAGTGATGTAGTGTAGTGTAGTGTAGTGATGTAGTGTAGCTGTAGTGTAGTGATGTAGTGTAGCTGTAGTGTAGTGCTGTAGTGTAGCTCTAGTGTAGTGATGTAGTGTAGTGTAGTGATGTAGTGTAGCTGTAGTGTAGTGATGTAGTGTAGCTGTAGTGTAGTGCTGTAGTGTAGCTGTAGTGTAGTGTAGTGTAGTGCTGTAGTGTAGCTGTAGTGTAGTGATGTAGTGTAGTGTAGTGTAGTGCTGTAGTGTAGCTGTAGTGTAGTGATGTAGTGTAGTGTAGTGTAGTGCTGTAGTGTAGCTGTAGTGTAGTGATGTAGTGTAGTGTAGCTGTAGTGCTGTAGTGTAGCTGTAGTGCTGTAGTGTAGTGTAGCTGTAGTGCTGTAGTGTAGTGCTGTAGTGCTGTAGTGTAGTGTTGTATTGTAGCTGTAGTGTTGTATTGTAGCTGTAGTGTAGTGCTGTAGTGTAGCTGTAGTGTTGTGCTGTAGTGTAGTGATGTAGTGTAGCTGTAGTGTAGTGATGTAGTGTAGCTGTAGTGTAGTGATGTAGTGTAGCTGTAGTGTAGTGATGTATTGTAGCTGTAGTGTTGTGATGTATTGTAGTGTAGTGTAGTGATGTAGTGTAGCTGTAGTGTTGTGCTGTAGTGTAGCTGTAGTGTTGTGCTGTAGTGTAGTGATGTAGTGTAGCTATAGTGTAGTGATGTAGTGTAGTGTAGTGATGTAGTGTAGCTATAGTGTAGTGATGTAGTGTAGCTATAGTGTAGTGATGTAGTGTAGCTGTAGTGTAGTGTTGTATTGTAGCTGTAGTGTAGTGATGTAGTGTAGCTGTAGTGTAGTGATGTAGTGTAGCTCTAGTGTACTGATGTATTGTAGCTGTAGTGTAGTGATGTAGTGTAGCTGTAGTGTAGTGTTGTATTGTAGCTGTAGTGTAGTGATGTAGTGTAGCTGTAGTGTTGTAGTGTAGTGTTGTATTGTAGCTGTAGTGCTGTAGTGTAGTGCTGTAGTGTAGTGCTGTATTGTAGCTGTAGTGTTGTATTGTAGCTATAGTGTTGTATTGTAGCTATAGTGTTGTATTGTAGCTGTAGTGTAGTGTTGTAGCTGTAGTGTAGCTGTAGTGTAGTGTAGTGTTGTAGCTGTAGTGTAGTGCTGTAGTGTAGCTGTAGTGTTGTATTGTAGCTATAGTGTTGTAGTGTAGTGCTGTATTGTAGCTGTAGTGTTGTAGTGTAGTGTTGTATTGTAGCTGTAGTGCTGTAGTGTAGTGTTGTATTGTAGCTGTAGTGTAGTGCTGTAGTGTAGTGTTGTATTGTAGCTGTAGTGTAGTGCTGTAGTGTAGTGTTGTATTGTAGCTGTAGTGTTGTATTGTAGCTGTAGTGTAGTGCTGTAGTGTAGTGTATTGTCGTGTTGTGCTGTAGTGTAGTGTATTGTAGTGTTGTGCTGTAGTGTAGTGTTGTGCTGTAGTGTAGTGTATTGTAGTGTTGTGCTGTAGTGTAGTGTATTGTAGTGTTGTGCTGTAGTGTAGTGTTGTAGCTGTAGTGTAGTGCTGTAGCTGTAGTGTATTGTAGTGTTATGGTGTAGTGCTGTATTGTAGCTGGTGCTTTTGTCTGGAGAAGAGAAAATGAACAGTAGTCAGATGTATTAGCCTGAGTACCCCCCCACCACCCTCCCTTTCTCTTTCCCTCTCCTTCCCGACTCCCCTCTGTAATTTAATTTCAATTAATGGGCTTTATTGGCATGGGAAACATATGTTTACATTGCCAAAGCAAGTGAAATAGATAATAAACAAAAGTGAAATAAACAATAAAAATGAACAGTAAACATCATATTCACAGGTTCTAAAAGAATAAAGCCATTTCAAATGTCATATTATGTCTATATACAGTGTTGTAACGATGCGCAAATAGTTAAAGTACAAAAGGGAAAATAAATAAATATAAATATGGGTTGTATTTACAAAGGTGTTTGTTCTTCACTGGTTGCCCTTTTCTTGTGGCAACAGGTCACAAATCTTGCTGCTGTGATGGCACACTGTGGTATTTCACCCAGTAGATATGGGAGTTTATCAAATTGGATTTGTTTTGGAATTCTTTGTGGGTCTGTTTAATCTGAGGGAAATGCCTTTCTCAATAGCAAGGGTATGCTCACTGAGTCTGTTCATAGTCAAAGATTACCTTAATTTTGGGTCAGTCACAGTGGTCAGGTATTCTGCCGCTGTGTACACTCTGTTTAGGGCCAAAATGCATTCTAGTTTGTGAAATGTTTTGGTGTCAAGTAGTTATCTTTTAGTTTTCTCATGATTTGGTTGGGTCTAATTGTGCTGCTGTCCTGGGGCTCTGTGTGGTCTGTTTGTGTTTGTGAACAGAGCCCCAGGACCAGCTTGCTTAGGGGACTCTTCTCCAGGTTAATCTCTCTGTAGGTGATGGCTTTCTTATGGAAGGTTTGGGAATCGCTTCATTTTAGGTGGTTATAGAATTGAACGGCTCTTTTCTGGATTTGAATAATTAGCGGGTATCGGCCCAAATCTGCTCTGCATGCTTTATTTGGTGTTTTACGTTGTACACAGAGGATATTTTTGCAGAATTATGCATGCAGTTTCAATTTGGTGTTTTTCCCATTTTGTGAATTCTTAGTTGGTGAACGGACCCCAGACTGACAAAGGGCAATGGGTTCTATAACTGATTCAATCATTTTTTTGCAAGATCCTAAATTGTATGTCAAATTTTATGCTCCATTTGATGGCATAGAAGGCCTTTCTTGCCTTGTCTCTCAGATTGTTCACAGCCGTGTGGAAGTTACCTGTAGTGCTGATGTTGATTCCGAGGTATGTATAGATTTTTGTGTGCTCTAGGGCTTTCTCTTGCCAGGACCATGAATTGTCCATCATTATTTTGTCTTACTGAGATTTTTTGTCAGGGCCCAGGTCTGTGCAGAAGATCTAGGTGCTGCTGTAGACCCTCATTGGTTGGTGACAGAAGCATCAGATCATCAGCAAAGACTGTTCTTGTGCCCTCGCCAATTTTTTGATGTATATGATGAAGAGGGTGGGGTTTACGCTGCATCCCTGTCTCACCCCACGGCCCTGTGGAAATAAATGTGTGTTTTTTGCCAATTTTAACCGCACACTTGTTGTTTGTGCCCATGGATTTTATAATATTGTATGTTTTCCCCCAACACCACTTTCCATCAATTTGTATAGCAGACCCTCATGCCAAATTGAGTCAAAAGCTATTTTTGAAATCAACAAAGCATGAGAATACTTTGCTTTTGTTTTGTTTAGTTTGTTTGTTAATTAGGCTGTGCAGGGTGAATACGTGGTCTGTTGTACGGTAATTTGGTTAAAAAAAATAAAAAATTGACCTTTGCTCAGTAAATTGTTTTCTCTGAGGAAATGTAAGAGTCTGCTGTTAATGATAATGAAGATGATTTCCCCAAGGTTGCTGTTGACGCATATCCCCCTGTAGTTATTGGGGTCAAATTTGTCTCCACTTTTGTGAATTGGGGTGATCCGTTCTTTGTTCCAAATATTGGGGAAGATACCAGAGCTGAGGATGATGTTAAAGAGTTGAAGTATAGCCAATTGGAATTCGTGGTCTGTTTATTTTATCATTTCATTTAGGATACCATCAACACCACAGGCCTTTTTGGGTTGGAGGGTTTGTATTTTGTCTTGTTGTTCATTCAATGCAATTGGACAACCTAGTGGGTTCCGGTAGTCTTTAACAGTTGATTCTAAGATTTGTATTTGATCATGTATATGTTTTTGCTCTTTATTCTTTGTTATAGAGCCAAAAAGATTGGAGAAGTGGTTTAACCATACATCTCCATTTTGGATAGATAATTCTTCGTGTTGTTGTTTGTTTAGTGTTTTCCAATTTTCCCAGAAGTGGTTAGGTTCTATGGATTCTTCAATGACATTGAGCTGATTTCTGACGCGCTGTTCCTTCTTTTCTGTAATGTATGTCTGTATTGTTTTTTGTGATTCACCATAGTGAAGGCGTAGACTCAGGTTTTCTGGGTCTCTATGTTTTTCGTGGGATAGGTTTCTCAATTCCTTTCTTCGATCTTGCACTCTTCATAAAACCATTTGTCATTGTTGTTTTCTTAGGTTGTCTGCATGACATGTTTAGATTTGATAGGGAAACTGAGAGGTCAAATATACTGTTTAGGTTTTCTACAGCCAAGTCTACACCTTCACTCTTACAGTGAAACATTTTGTCCAGAAAATTGTCCACCATCGATAAGAAACAATACTGTGCAGCTGTATTCATTGACCTGGCCAAGGCTTTCGACTCTGTCAATCACCACATCCTCATCGGCAGACTCGATAGTCTTGGTTTCTCAAATGATTGCCTCGCCTGGTTCACCAACTACTTCTCTGATAGAGTTCAGTGTGTCAAATCGGAGGGCCTGTTGTCCGGGCCTCTGGCAGTCTCTATGGGGGTGCCACAGGGTTCAATTCTTTGTCCGGCTCTCTTCTCTGTATCCATCAATGATGTGATTTTTGCTGCTGTTGAGTCTCTGATCCACTTCTACGCAGACGACACCATTCTGTATACTTCGGGCCCTTCTTTGGACACTGTGTTAACAACCCTCCAGACGAGCTTCAATGCCATACAACTCTCCTTCCGTGGCCTCCAACTGCTCTTAAATACAAGTAAAACTAAATGCATGCTCTTCAACCGATCGCTGCCTGCACCTCCCCGCCCATCCAGCATCACTACTCTGGATGGTTCTGACTTAGAATATGTGGACAACTACAACTACTACTATATGTGGACTCACATCAAACATTTCCAATCAAAAGTTAAATCTAGAATTGGCTCCCTTTTTCGCAACAAAGCATCCTTCACTCATGCTGCCAAACATACCCTCGTAAAACTGACAATCCTACCGATCCTCGACTTCGGCGATGTCATTTACAAAATAGCCTCCAATACCCTACTCAATAAATTGGATGCAGTCTATCACAGTGCCATCCGTTTTGTCACCAAAGCCCCATATACTACCCACCACTGCGACCTGTACGCTCTCGTTGGCTGGCCCTCGCTTCATACTCGTCTCCAAACCCACTGGCTCCAGGTCATCTATGAGTCTTTTCTAGGTAAAGTCCCCCCTTATCTCAGCTCGCTGGTCACCATAGCAGCACCCACCTGTAGCATGCGCTCCAGCCGGTATATCTTACTTGCTATATTGTATTTACTTTGCCACCATAGCCTTTTTTTTGCCTTTACCTCCCTTATTCCACCCCATTTGCTCACATTGTATATAGACGTATTTTTCTACTGTATTATTGACTGTATGTTTGTTTTACTCCATGTGGAACACTGTGTTGTTGTATGTGTTGAACTGCTTCGCTTTGTCTTGGCCAGGTCCCAGTTGTAAATGAGAACTTGTTCTAACTAGCCTACCTGGTTAAATAAAGGTGAAATAAAAAATAATAAAGTCAATAAATAATGAGTCAAGTCAGTAGTCACTTGGTAAGGCTACAAGTAGCTGTCCAATCATTTGTAAAGCTACATTTCTTTATAGTAACCAGATTTCCATCCAAGCAAAAAAGTGACGACCGGGCTGATGAACCCAGGAAATGGCCGGTACAATTTTATAATTGTTCGACATGGTGGGATGTGTTTGTCTTCGTAAAATTAATTATGCGAGAAATGGCTGTGAAAGTGCCTTTGTGAGCAAAAATAACCATCATATCGAGGTAAACTTGGAGTCACGTGATTCCATGTTGTGTGGTCCTCCCAATACGATTAGAGAAACCATGCAGTTTCTTCAGTTACAGATGAAATAAATGATGATGAACTTCACAGGGAGGTGAAAGTTCACAGTGATGAGCCTGATGCACCTTTTTAATAAATATCCAGGGTCTTATTCTGGTGACATGATGATTGATGCTTGACTCGCATTTGACAACTAAAAATAATATCTCTTTAATCCATAATAATCTCATATCTGCCAGCTGTTGGCTAGAGTGCAGATGGGCACATTTGCTATATAACGCAACAGTTTGTGACAGAACCATCAGTAGAGTTGAAAATGCCATGGTGACACATTCAACTTGTATTTTTCATTCGCTACATGTGAATTTAACCCACCAGAGTTATTTTGATGTGCACCAGCCTTTTATCCGCAACAAGTCAATTTGATGGACATTTTTCTTTTGGGGAAAAAGGATGCAGATTTGAGACTGTTATGTCGCCAACCTTTCTCCCGTTGCACATTTGTAAGGTTAAACAGATAATATGTCTACTGATCAAAAATATAAACGCAACAATTTCTAAGATTTTTCTGAGTTACAGTTCATAAAAGAAAATCAGTCATTTAAATAAATTCATTAATCCCTAATCTATGGATTTCACATGACTGGGCAGGGGCGCTGCAGTGGGTGCCAGGCCCAGCCAATCAGAATGAGTTTTTCCCCACGAAAGGGCTTTATTACAGACAGAAATACTCCTCAACATCCCCCGGGTGGATGGATTATCTTGGTAAAGCTCACTAACAGGGATGTAAACAAATTTGTGCACAAAATCTGAGAGAAATGGGAAAATGTACTTAAAAAAAAAATGAAACATGGGACCAACACTGTTGCATTTATATTTTTGTTCAGTATATATACCTACAATTTTCTGTTGTAGCTAATATGTTGAATTATGCAAAAGAGAAAGTTAAAAAGTTACAACTGGTCGAATCAAAGTCGAGTCACGAGTCATGAAAATTGTGACTTGAGTCCAAGTCATGTCTGAGTTTGGGAGTGATGTACATGGGTGTTGAGCTGTTTGTTCACCACTCAACCTGGTGTTGTACACAGATATTAGAACTGACAGAAACAAAGGATTTTGATTGACAGTCCATTTGTCCTCTTGGACATTGAAATAACTCTCCGTTTTCCTTTCTTCCTGCCTCTCCTTCTCTCCCTCCTGGTCTTCCTTTCTCCTGCCTCTCCTTCTCTCCCTCCTGGTCTTCCTTTCTCCTGCCTCTCCTTCTCTCCCTCCTTGTCTTCCTTTCTTCCTGCCTCTCCTTCTCTCCCTCCTTGTCTTCCTTTCTTCCTGCCTCTCCTTCTGTCCCTCCTTGTCTTCCTTTCTTCCTGCCTCTCCTTCTCTCCCTCCTTGTCTTTCTTTCTTCCTGCCTCTCCTTCTCTCCCTCCTGGTCTTCCTTTCTCCTGCCTCTCCTTCTCTCCCTCCTTGTCTTCCTTTCTTCCTGCCTCTCCTTCTCTCCCTCCTGGTCTTCCTTTCTCCTGCCTCTCCTTCTCTCCCTCCTTGTCTTCCTTTCTTCCTGCCTCTCCTTCTCTCCCTCCTGGTCTTCCTTTCTCCTGCCTCTCCTTCTCTCCCTCCTGGTCTTCCTTTCTCCTGCCTCTCATTCTCTCCCTCCTGGTCTTCCTTTCTCCTGCCTCTCCTTCTCTCCCTCCTTGTCTTCCTTTCTCTGGCCTCCTTGGTTAATGGATGTGCTGGTACTGTGTGATGTGTCGTAAAGGTAAGAGTCTGTCTGACTGAAACTGAGTTATAGGGACACTTATGATGTCACACTGATACTCTGTGTCAAACTCCTGCCAGTTGAGTATTTCCAAACAAACTGTCCATCAGTCTAAAAGACATCTATGAATTGGAAAGTGGTTACATCTGTCCAGGCCCATCGCTTCAGTGAGTTTGGCCAGATGCCCACTCTTTCTGACTATCCTATTTCTCCCCTCAGTATTTGTCTATGTACTTTAGGTTGCGCGGAGAGGTGGCTGACGTTCAGGCTTGCTTTGATCTATAATGAAGCCTGTGTATTTACTCTGTGGGTGTGTGTCTGTCTAGCTGCTCTCTGGGCACCTGCGGCTTAGAGCCGGATCATACGCTGTGTCTCTGTGTGTGTGTGTGTGTGTGTGTGTGTGTGTGTGTGTGTGTGTGTGTGTGTGTGTGTGTGTGTGTGTGTGTGTGTGTGTGTGTGTGTGTGTGTGTGTGTGTGTGTGTGTGTGTGTGTGTGTGTGTGTGTGTGTGTGTGTATATATATATATATATATATATATATACTGCATGTAGTAATTTCTGGCTTGACTAGTAAATCGTGTTTGGCCCTGTCTTTAACCTCACCTAAATCCAGTCTCAATGAAGCGTAACACACACCAGACCGGAGAATAATGAGGTTAGCGCAGCATCAAAACTCTCTCTCACACACACACACACCTTCAGTCATCTTCCTCATTTCTTACCCTGGTCTCCTATTCTGCCCTGGTTTCCTATTCTGCCTGCTACATTTCTAACCCTGGTCTCCTATTCTGCCCTGGCCTTTTATTCTGCTTAGTACATTTCTTACCCTGGCCTTCTATTCTGCTTAGTACATTTCTTACCCTGGTCTTCTGTTCTGCCTGCTACATTTCTTACCCTGATCTTCTATTCTGCCTGCTACATTTCTTACCCTGATCTTCTATTCTGCCTGCTACATTTCTTACCCTGGTCTTCTATTCTGCCTGCTACATTTCTTACCCTGGTCTCCTATTCTGCCTGCTACATTTCTTACCCATTTCTTACCCTGATCTTCTATTCTGCCAGCTACTCCTCTGAACTTTCTTTCTTTTCATCCATCTTTAATAATTCCATCTCTCTGTGCTTCATGTTGACTCTTCCCCCAACTCTATTTACTTTCTCTCTCCCTCTCTCTTTCTGTCTCTCTCTCTCTCTCTTTCTGTCTCTCTCTCTCTCTCTCTATCTTTCTGACTCTCTCTCTCTCACGCTTTCTCGTCGCTCCCTCCCTCACACACACACACACACACACACACACACACACACACACACACACACACACACACACACACACACACACACACACACACACACACACACACACACACACACACACACACACACACACACACACACACACACACACACACACATTTTACCACCTCTTACTGCCATTACACACTGTCGCACTGAAGAGAGAGACAGACACAGAGAGACAGAGAAAGAGAGATACACACACAGAGAGAGACAAAGAAAGAGAGAGACAGACACAGAGAGACAGAGAAAGAGAGATACACACACAGAGAGACAGAGAAAGAGAGAGACACTAGAAAAGTCTGCAGCACCCGGCCTCACCCTACTAGAATCTGAAGTCAAATGTCTACTGTTTGCTGATGATCTGGTGCTTCTGTCACCAACCAAGGAGGGCCTCAGAGCAGACAAAAAACTAAACATACCTCGGCCTAAACATCAGCACCCCAGGTATCTTCCACAAAGCTGTGAACGACCTGAGAGACAAGGCAAGAAGGGCATTCTATGCCATCAAAAGGAACATAAAATTCGACATATCAATTAGGATCTGGCTAAAAATACTTGAATCAGTCATAGAGCCCATTGCCCTTTATGGTTGTGAGGTCTGGGGTCCGCTCACCAACCAAGACTTCACAAAATGGG
>NC_034191.2:12755897-12760897 GCF_002021735.2 Oncorhynchus kisutch | reverse complement strand
ACTAAATGTATCTCTACTGTCTCATCAGGCTGTAGAGCATGACCCCCAGGACTGTAGAACTAAATGTATCTCTACTGTCTCATCAGGCTGTAGAGCATGACCCCCAGGACTGTAGAACTAAATGTATCTCTACTGTCTCATCTGGCTGTAGAGCATGACCCCCAGGACTGTAGAACTAAATGTATCTCTACTGTCTCATCAGGCTGTAGAGCATGACCCCCAGGACTGTAGAACTAAATGTATCTCTACTGTCTCATCTGGCTGTAGAGCATGACCCCCAGGACTGTAGAACTAAATGTATCTCTACTGTCTCATCAGGCTGTAGAGCATGACCCCCAGGACTGTAGAACTAAATGTATCTCTACTGTCTCATCTGGCTGTAGAGCATGACCCCCAGGACTGTAGAACTAAATGTATCTCTACTGTCTCATCAGGCTGTAGAGCATGACCCCCAGGACTGTAGAACTAAATGTATCTCTACTGTCTCATCAGGCTGTAGAGCATGACCCCCAGGACTGTAGAACTAAATGTATCTCTACTGTCTCATCAGGCTGTAGAGCATGACCCCCAGGACTGTAGAACTATATGTATCTATTCACCTCCTTACCGCACCAGTACAATAATTTATCTCTTCAGCCCAGCCCCTCTCCCTAAACCTCAGCCCCTCTCCCTAAACCTCAGCCCCTCCCCCTAAAGCCCCAGCACTTCTCCCTAAAACCCCAGCCCTTCTCCCTAAAACCCCAGCCCCTCTCCCTAAAACTCTAGTCCCTCTCCCTAAAACCCCAGCCCCAGCCCCTATCCCTAAAACCCCAGCCACTCTCCATAAAACCCCAGCCCCTCTCCCTAAAACTTGAATCCCTATCCCTAAAACCCCAGCCCCTCTCCGTAAAACCCCAGCCCCTCTCCCTAAAACTCTAGTCCCTATCCCTAAAGCCCCAGCCCCTCTCCGTAAAACCCCAGCACCTCTCCCTAAAACCCCATCCCCTCTCCCTAAAACTCTAGTCCCTCTCTGTATTGTCTTTGTTCCCTCATATAATGTGTATATTGTCTTTGTTCCCTCTTATAAAGTGTGTATTGTCTTTGTTCCCTCTTATAAAGTGTGTATTGTCTTTGTTCCCTCTTATAAAGTGTGTATTGTCTTTGTTCCCTCTTATAAAGTGTGTATTGTCTTTGTTCCCTCTTATAAAGTGTGTATTGTCTTTGTTCCCTCTTATTAACTGTATGGTGTCTTGTCATAAAGTTGTTTCTGTGTGTCACTCTTGCTGTTTCTGTTTCCTCCCAGGATGCTTTACTGCAGCTGGCAGCAGTTGTTGACGTGCGCTCACTCCGAGATGCTCTCAGAGAGACTGTACAGGGGCTACTGCCCAGCGTGGTACGTACACACAAGGCTGCTGGGTAGTGTAGTTTTGGGAGGGGTCAAGCATCCATTCCTCAAAACTGCATCAGGGTGTTGTCATTTATATATAGATGTGTATGTTAAGTATGAGTGCCAGGGGCGGAGCTAGGGTCAGAGGAGGCGGGTCTTTCTCCAAGGGCCCTTCTGACCCAACAATGTAACAAAATGAACAGCTGATATGGCCTGTCAATAATACACATTAGTCATCATCTCTATGGATGTTAATAGTTAACCTTTAGTTGGTTAGCCGCTCAATTTTGTGAAATGAAATTGCTGAGTGTGTTATTTTGTTTGTTCGTCACGTCGGCCTACTTTACGCTGTTTGTCGTACACCACAGAGAGCTGAGTTTGAGCTGAATAGCCATCAAGCTCTCATAGTCTCACGTCAGAATTAGACTATCACCTAGATTTCCACCTCTGTAACATGAAACCCCTTCTAATTAGTTGCACTTTTTTTCTCCCACTAATTGCATTTTGGGAAATGTTGTTTTGCATTGGCTGCTTCATTGCAGTTAACTATTTGCATGTTCAGTAATGGCCTATAGCCTCTTGACTGTGAGATAAGTGTAAAAATGAATGATCTGCTTTCATTTATTTCAGAATAATTTTCTCTTTGGGTGAAAAAAATATTTGTTTTTATTTTGGTACTGAATTAATTAGGCTGTTAGTAAGATAACAAAAGTAATTCTAAACTAATGAACTGACAAAATAAAGAAATAAATGAATAATCCATTTGAAAACCTGGTTCCTCCCAGTAGCAGCCAACAAGCAGTGAAGTCCCCAGTATCAGTTCAGGGGGGCCCTCAAGAGGATATTGCAACAGACATAGCTGTACTGTTCATTACATTATAAAATAAGCAACACCAGCACAGACCCATTTCAGTATTTAATTAAATCATATTATATATCATATTATTAACACATTGTGCCATGTTTTATAGTATTGAATGTTTTTTCTTTGGTTTTTGGTAATATACAGCGCATTCTGAAAGTATTCAGACCCCTTCCCTTCTTCCACATGTTGTTATGTTACATCCTTACTCTAAAATGGAAAGAATTGTAGGTTTTTAGACTTTTTTTGCTAATTTGTAAAAAAAAAAAAAAAAAAAGTGTTGAATATTACGTTTACATAAGTATTCAGACCCTTTACTCAGTACTTTGTGGAAGCACCTTTGGCAGCGATTACAGCCTCGAGTCTCGATCCTGACTAGTCTCCCAGTCTCTGCCGCTGAAAAACATCCCCACAGCATCATGCTGCCACCACCATGCCAGGTTTCCTCCAGATGTGACGCTTGGCATTCAGGCCAAAGAGTTCAATCTTGGTTTCATCAGACTAAGGTCTCGTGCTCTGAGTCCTTTAGGTGCCTTTTGGCAAACTCCAAGCAGTCTGGCATGTGCTTTTTACTGAGAAGTGACTGCCGTCTGGCCTTTCTACCATAAAGGTCTGATTGTTGGAGTGCTGCAGAGATGGTTATCCTTCTAGAAGGTTATCCCATCTCCACAGAGGAGCTCTAGAGCTCTGTCAGAGGTCCAAGACCATCGGGGTCTTGGTCACCTCCCTGACCAAAGCCCATCTCCCCTGATTGCTCAGTTTGGCCAGGTGGCCAGCTCTAGGAAGAGTCTTGGTGTTTCCAAACTTCCATTTAAGAATGATGGAGGCCACTGTGTTCTTGGGGACCTTCAATGCTGCAGAAATGTTTTTGGTACCCTTCCCCAGATCTGTGCCTCGACACAATCCTGTCTTGAAGCTCTATGATAAATTCCTTCGACTTCATGTCTTGGTTTTTGCTCTGAAATGTCACTGCCAACTGTGTGACCTTATATAGACTGGTGTGTGCATTCCCAAATCATGTCCAATGAATTGAATTTATCACAGGTGGGCTTCGATCAAGTTGTAGAAACATCTCAAGGATGATCAATGGAAACAGGATGCACCTGAGCTCAATTTCAAACCTCATAGCAAAGGGTCTGAATACTTATGAAATAAAGTATTTCTCTTCTTTGTTTTAAATTCATTTGCAAAAAATTCTAAAAACCTGTTTTCATTATGGGGTATTGTGATGTCATTATGGGGTATTGTGATGTCATTATGGGGTATTGTGATGTCATTATGGGGTATTGTGTGTAGATTAATGAGGATGACATTTCATTTAATCCATTTTAGAATAAGGCTGTAACGTAACAAAATGTGGGAAAAGTGAAGGAGTCTGAATACTTTCCGAATTCACTGTATACAATTTAATCTGCATGAACATTGGGGGGATCGCACCCATGACCTCACCCCCTCCCCACGCTAGCTCTACTCCTGATGTGTGTGTTATCTTACAGGAGTGTGTGTGTGTGTACGTGCTGGAGGGAGACTCCAGGCTGCAGTGTGATGGCCCAAGCCATGAGCTGCCAAAGGAGGGGAAGATCAGGTATGAAACCCTCTGTGTGTGAGTCCATGTGGTATGAAACCCTCTGTGTGTGAGTCAATGTGGTATGAAACCCTCTGTGTGTGAGTCCATGTGGACTGAAACCCTCTGTGTGTGAGTCCATGTGGACTGAAACCCTCTGTGTGTGAGTCCATGTGGACTGAAACCCTCTGTGTGTGACTCCATGTGGACTGAAACCCTCTGTGTGTGACTCCATGTGGACTGAAACCCTCTGTGTGTGACTCCATGTGTAGCAGAAATCTTTGTGGTAAATGTCAGATTAGACAGAATATTATCTGCATTATCTCTCTCTTTCTGTGTGTGTCTCTCTCTCTCTCGCTCTCCCTCTGTCTCTCTCTCTCTCTGTGTGTTGCTCTCTCTCTCACTGTGTTTCTCTCTCTGTGTCTCTCTCTCTCTCTCTCTCTGTGTGTGTCGCTCTCTCTCTCGCTCTCTGTGTGTGTCGCTCTCTCTTGCTCTCTCTCTGTGTGTGTCTCTCTCTCTCGCTCTGTGTGTGTCGCTCTCTCTCTCTCTCTCGCTCTCGCTCTCTCTCTGTGTGTGTCGCTCTCTCTCTCGCTCTCTCTCTCTGTGTGTGTCGCTCTCTCTCTCGCTCTCCCTCTCTCTCGCTCTCTCTCTGTGTGTTGCTCTCTCTCTCTCTCTCTCTCTCTCTCTCTCTCTCTCTCTCTCTCTCTATGTCTCTCACTCTGTTTCTCTCTCTGTGTCTCTCTCTCTCTCTCTCTCTCTCTGTGTGTGTCGCTCTCTCTCTCGCTCTCTGTGCGTGTCGCTCTCTCTTGCTCTCTCTCTCTGTGTGTCTCTCTCTCTCGCTCTGTGTGTGTCGCTCTCTCTCTCTCTCTCGCTCTCTCTCTCGCTCTCTCTCTGTGTGTGTCGCTCTCTCTCTCGCTCTCCCTCTCTCTCGCTCTCTCTCTCTGTGTGTTGCTCTCTCTCTCTCTTTCTCTCTCTCTCTCTCTCTGTCTCTCACTCTGTTTCTCTCTCTGTGTCTCTCTCCCTCTCAATTTAATTCAATTCAATTCTCTCTCTCTCTCTTTATCTCTCTCTCTCTGTCTCTCAATTAAATTTAAGGGCCTTAATTGGCATGAGAAACATATGTTAGCATTGCCAAAGCAAATGAAGTAGGTAATAAACAAAAGTGAAATAAACAATAAAAATGAACAGTCATAGTATGTAAATATACG
>NC_034191.2:12748397-12750897 GCF_002021735.2 Oncorhynchus kisutch | reverse complement strand
GTACATAGTCAAAGCTTTCCTTAATTTTGGGTCAGTCACAGTGGTCAGGTATTCTGCCGCTGTGTACTCTCTGTTTAGGGCCAGATAGCATTCTAGTTTGCTCTGTTTTTTTGTTAATTCTTTCCAATGTGTCAAGTAATGACCTTATAGTTTTCTCATGATTTGGTTGGGTCTAATTGTGTTGCTGTCTTGGGACTCTGTGAGGTCTATTTGTGTTTGTGAATGGGTATCTAATTCTAATTCTGTTCTGCATGCATTATTTGGTGTTTTACGTTGTACACAGAAGATATTTTGTGTTTGTCTCATTTTGTGAATTCTTGTTTGGTGAGCGGACCCCAGACCTCACATGAAGGGGAATGGGTTCTATAACTGATTCAAGTGTTTTTTTTCTCTAGTAAAGCAAGGCCGGGTGCTGCAGACTGTTCTGGTGCCCTCGCCAATTCATTAATATATATTTTGAAGAAGGTATCCCTGTCTCACACCACAGCCCTGTGGAAAGAAATGTGTGTGTTTTTTGCCAATTTTAATCTCACACTTGTTGTTTGTCTGCATGGATTTTATAATGTTGTATGGTTTTCCCCCAACACCGCTTTCCATCAATTTGTATAGTAGACCCTCATGCCGTTTTGAGTCAAAGGCTTTTTTGAAGTCAACAAAAGCATGAGACCACTTTGCCTTTGTTTTGGTTTGTTTGTTTGTCAATTAGGCTGTGCAGGGTGAATACGTGGTCTGTCGTACGGTAATTTGGTAAAAGGCCCATTTGACATTTGCTCAGTACATTGTTTTCATTGAGGAAATGTACGAGTCTACTGTTAATGATAATGCAGGGGATTTTCCCAAGGTTCTGTTGACACATATCCCACGGTAGTTATTGGGGTCAAATTTGTCTCCACTTTTGTGGATTTGGGTGATCAGTCCTTGGTTCTAAATATTGTGGAAGATGTCAGAGCTGAGGATGATGTTAAAGAGTTTTAGTATAGCCCATTGGAATTTGTGGTCGGTGTATTTTATCATTTAATTTAGGATATTATCAACACCACAGGCCTTTTTGGGTTGGAGGTTGGTTTGTGTTTTGACCTGTAGTTCAATGGTTGGACAGGTTTCTCAATTTCATTCTTAGGTTTTTACATTCTTCATCAAACCATTTGTCATTGTTGTTCATTTTCTTACGTTGTCTGCTTGAATTTCTTTGATTTGAAAGCAAAGCTGAAACACTGCCATGTTTTAACTTCTTCACTATAACAGTGAAACCTTTTGTCCAGGAAGTTGTCTGAAAGGGATTGAATTTGTTGTTGCCTCATTGTTTTTTGGTAGGTTTTTCTACCTTATTTTCCTTCCATCTATAGCATTTCTTAATGTTACTCAGTTCCTTTGGCTTTGATGCCTCGTGACTGAGTATTGCTCGGTTCAAGTAGACTGTGATTTTGCTGTGGTCTGATAGGGGTGTCAGTGGACTGACTGTGAACGCTCTGAGAGACTCTGGATTGAGGTCAATGATAAAGTAGTCCTACAGTACTACTGCCAAGAAATGAGCTATAGGTGTACCTACCATAGGAGTCTCCTCGAAGCCTACCATTGACTATGTACATACCCAGCGTGCGACAGAGCTGCAGGAGTTGTGACCCGTTTTTGTTGGTTATGTTGTCATAGTTGTGTCTAGAGGGGCATATGGGGGAGGGAATGCTGTCATCTCCAGGCAGGTGTTTGTCCCCCTGTGTGCTGAAGGTGTCAGGTTCTTGTCCAGTTCTGGCATTTAGGTCACCACAGACTAGTACATGTCCCTGGGCCTGGAAATGATTGATTTCCCCCTCTAGGATGGAGAAGCTGTCTTCATCAATGTATGGGGATTTTAGTGGGGGGATATAGGTAGCACACAGGAGGATTTTTTTTTTTTGAGCTAATTTCCCTAATTTATTTCTTGGCAGATGTAAAATGTTCCTGTTTTGACTAATTTAATAGAGTGGGTTCGCTCTGCTTTATACCAAATTAGCATACCGCCTGAGTCTCCTCCCTTATTCACACCTGGTAGTTTGGTGGATGGGACTACCAGGTCTCTGCAACCTAGAGGGCAACCAGTTGGTTCATCTCCTCTATACCAGGTTTCTTGTATTTCCAATTTCTTTGATGAAGTCTGGGTTCCTGCTCTTTGGGCTAAAGGCAGATGATCTCAGACCTTGTATATCCTCTCTCTCTCTCTGCCTCTCTCTCTCTCTGTCTCTCTCTCTCCAGCTTTGATAATTCCTCTCCTGGACCAAGATCATGGTGTGGCCATCTCAGTCTTACTGGTGAGTGAAACAAACACCTCCCCTCCACACACACACACAAACCCAAACACACACAACCCCCCCCTAACACTAGTGTGTGTGTGGAGGGGGTTGTTAGTGTGTGTGTGTGTGCGTGTGTGTGTTAGGTCGATGAGCTAAGTTTGAAGTGATACAGTAGGTACAGGTTTAGTGGATAAACACTGTTTGTGTCACTGTGCTCTGCTCTGTCAGGTGGG
>NC_034191.2:12655897-12743397 GCF_002021735.2 Oncorhynchus kisutch | reverse complement strand
CGTGCATTGATGAGGTAATGTGTGTTTATTATTCGTCGTGCATTGATGAGGTAATGTGTGTTTATTATTCGTCATGCATTGATGAGGTAATGTGTGTTTATTATTCGTCATGCATTGATGAGGTAATGTGTGTTCATTATTCGTCGTGCATTGATGAGGTAATGTGTGTTTATTATTCGTCATGCATTGATGAGGTAATGTGAGTTTATTATTCATCATGTACTGGCTGTTTTGTCTCAGTTGCAGCAGCAGACCCAGTCTCAGTGCTGCTGTCTCCTACTGGTGTCTGAGGACAACCACCAGCTCTTCTGTCAGGTACGTCCTTCGTAAAAGATGGGATTCCTACCTGCTAAAATAAAGATTCAATGAATAAATAAATAAAATAATGTCTGTTTTAATGCCACGGCAGTCTGATAACAGGGTATTCCTCCGTTAGAACGGTCCCTAAGGAATCTAACGTCTGACCTCTATCCTCCTCAGGTGGTTGGAGACAAAGTTCTAGAGGAGGAGATCAGCTTCCCTGTGAGTGATGACCCCCTAACTCCTGACTAATGACCCATGTTACTGTCCCTAAACATTTCATTAAAACTAGACTTTGACATGGGGAAATGATGAGGCAAGAGGCTAAGTGATCATGTATACCTCTTCTTCTAGCTGATGTTTGGGCGTTTTGGGCAAGTAGTGGAGAAGAAGAGATCCATCACTCTTCAGGATGTCACGGAGGTGAGTGACCTTGATCCTAGACTGTGAAAAGCATCTTGCCATGTAGATCAATGTGGAGGCAGTCCAGCCAGACTGCCACACTCACTCACTCACTCACTCACTCACTCACTCACTCACTCACTCACTCACTCACTCACTCACTCACTGACTGACTGACTGACTGACTGAGTTTCTCAGTTGCAAAATCAGCAAGGACTTTTCACAAACTGCATTCAGCAAACGACGGAATTGTGAGAGCGAGCTATGTACTGTCCCACAAAATTGCTAAATATTGCAAGCCATTCGCTGAGGGTGAATTCATTAAAGAATGTTAAATTGACTCTGCAGTAATACTTTTCCCCGACCAGAAAGAGCTGTTTGAAAATGTTTACCTGTCAAGATTAACACTGACACGGCGTATTGAGGACATCGTAAGGTAAAGGATTTCACCTATTTCTCCTTGGCCCTGAATGAGAGCAGAGATGCACGTGACATGGCACAGTTGTTGATATTCTTACGAGGTCATAATCCCAGACCTTGAAATTACAGAGGAGCTTCAGTGCAGTCAATGAAGAGCACAACCACAGGGAAATGTTTATTGGAGGGGGTTAATAAGTGTGTGGCAAAGCTGGGACTGAGTTTTGAAAAGTTATCCAGTGTGACCACTGATGGTCCCCAAACTTGACAGGAGAAAACATTGGCCTTTTGAAATGTAAACAAGATCAAGTAGCTGAGCTGAAC
Source organism: Oncorhynchus kisutch (assembly GCF_002021735.2). Taxonomy (NCBI): domain Eukaryota; kingdom Metazoa; phylum Chordata; class Actinopteri; order Salmoniformes; family Salmonidae; genus Oncorhynchus; species Oncorhynchus kisutch. The sequence goes on along the minus strand of NC_034191.2, from coordinate 12,741,954 downwards.
CCAGATCTGAAAATTATTTTCCTGCATTGCATTATTCATCAGGAGGTGCTCTGGAAATGTGTTCTGGAAATGAGCCATGTTGTGGATACATCCACTAAAGTGGTAAACTTCATAAGAGCAAAATGTTTAAACCACAGACAGTTTGTCTCACTGTTGGAAGAGACAGAGTCGGGTCATGTAGATCTCCCCTACCAGAACAAAAGTGAGATGGCTGAGTTTGTGGAAGGTGCTTAAAAGGGTGTGGGACCTGAAGTCGGAGATTAGATGTAAATTAGATGTAAACCTCATATCTGAGGCTGTTATATAAACAGCGTCATGGTAATGTGGCCGCACCGTCTCCCATGAGCCCCACAAAATTGCACCAAACGGACCAGTTCGTAGCTGGATTCTTCAGAAATCTTTTATACCTTCTCCGGAACATAAATGTTGTTCGGACCTCAAGTTCTGTGAGGTGGAAGAAATTCCTTTGTTCTCTCTATGAAAATTCACTCTGTCTCTATACTGTGGCCATGAGGAGATCATCTCCTCCAGGAATTTATGACCTCTCTCTGACCACAGCAGCCTGTGTGTAGGAGACAGGGAGAGGGGGGTGGGGCTTTGCTGTACCCAAAGAGGGCAACGTCATGACAACAGCTGGAGAGGTATACATCACTGCTGCGTACTTTGAACGGTGAGTTTTCTCTATGTTTTGAGGATTTCAAAGTTGTTGGAAAATGACATGCTGTTGGTTTCCTCTCCTTTCACCTTCAATATGGATAACGCTTCTACTGACCTGCAACTTGAGCTTATCGATCTTCAGTCTGGTGCAGTGATTGGAGAACTATTCAAAACATTGTCACTGACGAGGTTCTATGCATCTCTCGATGAACAAAACGTTCTGAAGATTAGGAGTCCTGCTCAGAAGATGTTTGTACAGTTTGGGTCAATCTGTGTACTGAATGTGAACAGACATTTTCAGTGATGAAATATAACAAGTCAAATCACAGATCATCTCTTACTGACTCTCACCTCTCAGCAATCCTGCGCATAGCGACATCAGAAACTATACCTGACTTTACTGCTCTAGTCAATGCCCATCAGAGACTTCACTCCTCACACTGATTGAATAGTTTAAATGTAACGTTGAGCTCTTTCTCTTTCTTGTGTTTTCGTACAACCCGTTAACAAGAGTTCTGTCCGTGGTGCTGAATGCACAGTGTTCTTTTCCCTCCATGTAGTTCATTGCATATTTCATAATGAAAATACCTACCAAAAGGAGAACATGGGATGTGGTTTATTTCTGTGCATGTTAAAAAAGTAAAATAAGTAGCCTATCTGGACGTGATTTACAGTAGATATATCTGTCAACACAGTCATATGATGTATAATCCTGTAATATGATTCCGGCCCACGATGGCAAAAAATATATTCTAATGTGGCCCTCCATGGAAGTAATTGCCCAGGCCTGCTTTAGATGGTGGTGTAGATGAGGCTGGGTCTAGTTATGTCATGGATGGTGGTGTAGATGAGGCTGGGTCTATGTGGGGGGGGCCCGACTAGAGAGAAAGGGCAGGTGGTCAGGATAGGAGATGGAGATGAGGAGGAAGAAGGTGAGTCTGAGGACGATGAGGAGGTGTTCTTTTCAGACTCCTCCTCAATGGGTCCAGGCAGAGGGGTCAAAGTACACGGTGAGGGAACAGTCAAGGTTCCTGAATGAAACAATAGGGGAAAAAGTTAAATATGAAGCCTTTTTTTGCGATACGGGAATGTTTATAAGATCAGTACAACACGCTAGGATAAATGAGGGGCATGGCGTCCTCTCACCCAGGAAATGCTTTAGGTTGAGGAAGTGAGTCACAACAGTGTGTAAAGGGTCAACCTTCAGACACTGTTTAGATGAATATTTTTTTTCTGGCCCTGGGACTTTTTGAGCTTTGCTATTGATCTCTTTCTTTGCTGGCTTTTTCTCCCACTTCTTATGGAGACTCTTCAGGTAGGCTCGCTTAACTTCTTATGGAGACTCTTCAGGTAGGCTCGCTTAACTTCTTATGGGCATGACGGTAGCGTCCCACCTGGCCAACATCCGGTGAAATTGCAGAGCGCGAAATCCAAACTACAGAATTATAAATATTTAACTTTTGTTAAATCACAAGTGTAATACATCAAAATAAAGCTTAACTTCTTGTTGATCCAGCCGCTGTGTCAGATTTTTAAAAGGCTTTACGGCAAAAGCACACCATGCGATTATCTGAGGACAGCGCCCCGTGTACAAAAGCATGAAAAACATATTTCAACCAGGCAGGTGCGCCACAAAAGTCAGAAACAGCGATATAATAAATGCCTTACCTTTGATGATCTTCTTCTGTTGGCACTCCAAAAGGTTCCAGTTACATCACAAATGGTCCTTTTGTTCGATAAAGTCCTTCTTTATATCCATAAAAACTCAGTTTAGCTGGCGCGCTTCAGTCAATAATCCACCCAGTTTCCCTCCATCAAAATGCATACAAAATGAATCCCAAATGTTACTAATAAACTTTTCCAAACAAGTCAAACAACGTTTATAATCAAACCTTAGGTACCCTAATATGCAAATAAACAATCAAATTTAAGACGGAGAATCGTTATTGTCTTTACCCGGAGAAAAACACCAAAGAACGCGCTCTTTTCCACGCGCTTGGAAACACGACAGTCAAAATGGGAGTCACCGAGAAAAACTACAATTTCTGGTTCATTTTTCCAAAAACCAGCATGAACCTTTTTCTAAAGACTGTTGACATGTAGTGGAAGCCCTAGGAACTGCAATCTGAGAGGATTTCGCCTTATAATAAAAGTGACAGCCATTAAAAACAGTGGTAGGCTGATTTTTTGGGGGGGGAATGGTTTGTCCTCGGGGTTTCGTCTGCCATATCAGTTCTGTTATACTCACAGACATAATTGTAACTACTCTAGGGTAGGGGGCAGCATTGGGAATTTTGGATGAAAAGCGTGCCAAAATTAAACTGCCTGCTACTCTGCCATAAAAGCTAGAATATGCGTATAATTAGTCGATTTGGATAGACAACACTCTGAAGTTTCTAAAACTGTTTGAATGATGTCTGTGAGTATAACAGAACACATATGACAGGCAAAAACCTGAGAAAAAAATCCAACCAGGAAGTGGGAAATCTGAGGTTTGTTGTTGTTCGACTCTTGCCCTATCGAATACACAGTGTCTATGTGGTCATGTTGCACTTCCTAAGGCTTCCACTAGATGTCAACAGTCTTTAGAAACTTGTTTGAGGCTTCTACTGTAAAGGAGGGACTCATAAGGGCTTTTTGAGTCAGTGGTCTGGCAGAGAGCCACAGGCTCGTGACGCTCGTTCACGTGAGAGGTAGCTCTCGTTCCATTGCTTTTCTACAGACAAAGGAGTTCTCCGGTTGGAACATTATTGAAGATTTATGTTAAAAACATCCTAAAGATTGATTCTATACTTCGTTTGACATGTTTCTACGGACTGTAACGGAACTTTTTGACATTTCGTCTGCTCCTAGTGAACGCGCTTCGTGACTTTGGATTTGTTTACAAAACACGCTAACAAAAGTAGCTATTTGGACATAAATGATGAACATTATCAAACAAAAATATTTATTGTGGAACTGGGATTCCTGGGATTATATTCTGATGAAGATCATCAACGGTAAGTGAATATTTAGAATGCTATTTCTGACTAATGTCTTGATTACGGCTTGATTTGCCTTAATCACATTATTGCATGGTTTGCTTTTTCCGTAAAGTTTCTTTTAAATCTGACACAGCGGTTGCATTAAGGAGAAGTATATTTTTAATTCTGTGAATAACACTTGTATCGTTTATCAATGTTTATTATGAGTATTTCTGTAAATTGATGTGGCTCTCTGCAAAATCACCGGATGTTTTGGAACTACTGAACATAACGCGCCAATGTAAACTCCGATTTTTGGATATAAATATGAACTTTACCGAACAAAACATACATGTATTGTGTAACATGAAGTCCTGTGAGTGTCAGCTGATGAAGATCATCAAAGGTTAGTGATTAATTTTATCTATATTTCTGCTTTTTGTGACTCCTCTCTTTGGCTGGAAAATGGCTGTGTTTTTCTGTGACTTGGCTCTGACCTAGCATAATCGTTTGGTTTGCTTTCGTTGTAAAGCCTTTTTGAAATCGGACACTGTGGCTGGATTTACAACAAGTGTATCTTTAAAATGGTGTATGTTTGAGGAATTTTAATTATGGGATTTCTGTTGTTTTGAATTTGGCGCCCTGCACTTTCACTGGCTGTTGACAAGTGGGACGCTACCCTAGAGAGGTTAACAGTTTTAGAAACTTTAGAGTGTTTTCTATCCAAATCTACCAATTATATGCATATCCTAGCTTCTGGGCCTGGGTAACAGGCAGTTTACTACCCAAGAGAGGTTCATATAAATGGTGCCAGAGATGCGGGAAAAGAGGAATCTGTTGGGTGAGTACATGAAACAAAACAAACTACAAGTATTGTTTCTGCAGGAGACGCATAGTGATGAGGTGAATGAAGTCGATTGGGGGCTCTGGTGGAAAGGGGGAAAGTGTGCTGAGCCATGGAGCAAATGTTAGTGCAGGGGTGGCAGTCTTTTTTGCACTGAGTCTGACGGTTAAAATGTGCCCCTCAAAAGGGGAGGCTAGGGGACTAGATTGCTTGTAGTAAAAGCAGAAATGAACAACAGGGGTTTTATGTATGCACCTAACACAGGGGGAGAGAGAGGGGGGTTTTGTTTGGCTGTCTTAGACAGGAATTCTCACAGGTAGAACCTGAGGAGACGCTGGTGGTCAGCAGGGATTGGAACTGTACGATGGATTTTATGAAAGACAGAAATGGGGAGGAGCCTCATTCAGGCTCAGTGGGGGTGTTAAGGGACATCAATCAGTTTGACCAAGTGGATGTTTGGAGAACTAGACATTCCAACACAAGACAGTATACATGGGTGAAGGTCTTTGGGTTTAGGGTGACTGCAGCAATAGGCTGTTGGGCGCTACCATTCTCCCATTTGGTTTTTAGGAGCACCACATAACCATGGCTCGGCTGTCTATTTCACCAGGGCCTCAGCAGGCATCCTATTGGAAGTTTAATGTAAAGATCTTACAAGATGCCACTTTTGCTCAGGTTTCCAGACTTTTTGGGAAAGTTGGGGGCAGAAAAGAGAGGAGTATTATTTTCTGAGTCAATAGTGGCATGTGGGAAAAGTGAAAATGTGTTTTTTCTGTCAACAGTACACCGCTCTCTCATCCTCAGAGGCTAGGAGAGTATTGGGGGAACTCAAGCGTAGTATCAGTGAGGTGGAGGTAGAGGTAGAGCTGGTGGGGCAAGGAAATGTAGGCCTCCAGGCTAATTTAGCTGAATTACATAGGGACCTGGGCAGTTCTTCCAGGTTAAAGCAAAGGGAGCACTTGTAAGAGCCAGGTTCTCCATGCTCAAGAAGATGGATGCTCCCAGCTCCTTCTTCTTTGGTTTGGAAAGACAGAACGGTGAAGCCAAGGGTATGCATTGTCTACAGTTGTCTGATGGGCGGGTGACCTCTGTGGTGGGGGAGATGCGGACTGTGGAGTTTTATACTGAGTTGTATAGGGCAGAACTGTGTGATCCTATGTGTGCTCAGGTTTTGTTTGCAGAACTCCCTAAGCTCTCTCTGGCACAGAGGGATGAAATGTACATTACGCTATTTTCCCATGAACTGGCAGAGGCCGGAACCCAGATGTCCCCCAGCCTTGCACCGGGGGTCGATGGACTCAGAGTGGAGCTTAATAAAAAAAATCTGGGGAATAATTGGACTGGACTTATTTTGCGTGCTGCGTGAATGCGTCAGGGTAGGAGAGTTGCCGATGAGCTGTCGTCGGGCGGCTCTGACTCTCCATCCCAAAAAGTGGTACTTGTGTGAACTTAAGAACTGGAGGCCTGTGGCATTTGTCTGTGCAGACTAAAAGCTATTTGCCAAGGTCCTCGCTAACATACTGAAGTCCCATCTGGACTCTATTGTACACAAGGACCAGACGTATTGTGTACCGGGATGCTCAATCACAGACAACTTGTTCTTAATCAGGGACATGTTCGAGAGTTTCTAATGTGAACTTTAGACCGGTCTCTTTAGACCAAGAGAAGACTTTTGATAGAGTGGACCATGAGTATCTGTCTAATGCAATTCATGTCTCTGTTGGAATGTCTGTGTGAGAGGTTGGGGGTGGAGTTTACTGTTGGGATGTTTGTAATGGTGTACAAGGAAAAGGCCAAATGTGTGTTGTTGAATATTCTGTTTGCTCAGGCAAAGTTGGCTATTTAGCTAACAAGGAGGAACAGGGTCAAAGGTGGAGGGATAACAGACCCTTTACTATTATCTAATGCGATGGTCTCTGCACCTTATAGTGGCTTGCAATGGTATTCATCCCCTTGGCATTTTCCCCATTTTGTTGCCTTACAACCTGGAATTAAAATAGATTTGGGGGGGGGGGGGTTGTAAATCATTTGATTTACACAACATGCCTATCACTTTGAAGATGCAAAATATTTTTTATGGTGAAACAAATAAGAAATCAGACAAAAAAACAGAAAACTTAAGGTGGCATAACTATCCCCCCCCCCCCCCCCCCCCCAAGTCAATACTTTGAAGAGCCACCTTTTGCAGCAGCTGCAAGTCTCTTGGGATATGTCTCTGTAAGCTTGGCACATCTAGCCACTGGGATTGTTGCCCATTCTTCAAGGCAGAACTGCTCCATCTCCTTCAAGTTGGATGGGTTCTGCTGCTATACAGCAATCTTTAAGTCATACAACAGATTCTCAATTGGATTGAGGTCAGGGCTTTGACTAGGCCATCCCAAGACATTTAAATGTTTCCCCATAAAGCACTCAAGTGTTCCTTTAGCAGTATGCTTAAGGTCATTGTCCTGCTGGAAGTTGAACCTCTGTCCCAGTCTCAAATCTCTGGAAGACTGAAACAGGTTTCCCTCAAGAATTTCCCTGTACTTAGCGTCATTCCATCATTCCTTCAGTTCTGACCAGTTTCCCAGTCCCTGCCGATTAAAAACATCCCACAGCATGATGCTGCCACCACCATGCTTCAATGTGGGGATGGTATTCTCGGGGTGATGAGAGGTTTTGGGTTTGACTGTATTTTTTTGTGAAGAATCAACAACAAGTGGGACACAATCATGAAGTGGAACGACATTTATTGGATATTTCAAACTTTTTTAACAAATCAAAAACTTTAAAATTGGGCGTGCAAAATTATTCAGCCCCCTTAAGTTAATACTTTGTAGCGCCACCTTTTGCTGCGATTACAGCTGTAAGTCGCTTGGGGTATGTCTCTATCAGTTTTACACATCGAGAGACTGACATTTTTTCCCATTCCTCCTTGCAAAACAGCTCGAGCTCAGTGAGGTTGGATGGAGAGCATTTGTGAACAGCAGTTTTCAGTTCTTTCCACAGATTCTCGATTGGATTCAGGTCTGGACTTTGACTTGGCCATTCTAACACCTGGATATGTTTATTTTTGAACCATTCCATTGTAGATTTTGCTTTATGTTTTGGATCATTGTCTTGTTGGAAGACAAATCTCCGTCCCAGTCTCAGGTCTTTTGCAGACTCCATCAGGTTTTCTTCCAGAATGGTCCTGTATTTGGCTCCATCCATCTTCCCATCAATTTTAACCATCTTCCCTGTCCCTGCTGAAGAAAAGCAGGCCCAAACCATGATGCTGCCACCACCATGTTTGACACTGGGGATGGTGTGTTCAGGGTGATGAGCTGTGTTGCTTTTACGCCAAACATAACGTTTTGCATTGTTGCCAAAAAGTTCAATTTTGGTTTCATCTGACCAGAGCACCTTCTTCCACATGTTTGGTGTGTCTCCCAGGTGGCTTGTGGCAAACTTTAAACTTTTTATGGATATCTTTAAGAAATGGCTTTCTTCTTGCCACTCTTCCATAAAGGCCAGATTTGTGCAATATACGACTGATTGTTGTCCTATGGACAGAGTCTCCCACCTCAGCTGTAGATCTCTGCAGTTCATCCAGAGTGATCATGGGCCTCTTGGCTGCATCTCTGATCAGTCTTCTCCTTGTATGAGCTGAAAGTTTAGAGGGATGGCCAGGTCTTGGTAGATTTGCAGTGGTCTGATACTCCTTCCATTTCAATATTATTGCTTGCACAGTGCTCCTTGGGATGTTTAAAGCTTGGGAAATCTTTTTGTATCCAAATCCGGCTTTAAACTTCTTCACAACAGTATCTCGGACCTGCCTGGTGTGTTCCTTGTTCTTCATGATGCTCTCTGCGCTTTTAACGGACCTCTGAGACTATCACAGTGCAGGTGCATTTATACAGAGACTTGATTACACACAGGTGGATTGTATTTATCATCATTAGTCATTTAGGTCAACATTGGATCATTCAGAGATCCTCACTGAACTTCTGGAGAGAGTTTGCTGCACTGAAAGTAAAGGGGCTGAATAATTTTGCACACCCAATTTTTCAGTTTTTGATTTGTTAAAAAAGTTTGAAATATCCAATAAATGTCGTTCCACTTCATGATTGTGTCCCACTTGTTGTTGATTCTTCACAAAAATATACAGTTTTATATCTTTATGTTTGAAGCCTGAAATGTGGCAAAAGGTCGCAAAGTTCAAGGGGGCCAAATACTTTCGCAAGGCACTGTACACACACCACTTTTCTGTTTTTGGTTATTTTTCTATTTTCACTTCACCAATTTGGACTATTTTGTGTATGTTCATTACATGAAATTCAAATAAAAATCTATTCAAATTACAAGTGCAACAAGATAGGAAAAACGCCAAGGGGGATGAATACTTTCGCAAGGCACTCCAGGTTGGAATTTAAGTTCTATAGATTTATAACAAGTGTGTAGATGTTTCAGGAGATATGGAATGTTGGGGGGGGGGCTGTCTGTACAGCTGTGGAAGATGGGTTGGATGTACAGCTGTGGAAGATGGGTTGGATGTACAGCTGTGGAAGATGGGTTGGATGTACAGCTGTGGAAGATGGGTTGGATGTACAGCTGTGGAAGATGGGTTGGATATACAGCTGTGGAAGATGGGTTGGATGTACAGCTGTGGAAGATGGGTTGGATGTACAGCTGTGGAAGATGGGTTGGATATACAGCTGTGGAAGATGGGTTGGATGTACAGCTGTGGAAGATGGGTTGGATATACAGCTGTGGAAGTGGTGAGGTTTTGGTTATTGTGATGTGTGGTTTGTTTTGTATCGGGGGTAAAGGACAAGGTGAGTAGGCAGTACAGGGGATATTTGTTTTTTAAAATTGGGGTTTTAATGAAATGAGGATGTATCATTAAAGAAAACCTAAAAATATCTCTCTCATCCTCTCCCTGTCTCTCCCTCTAGGAGGAGTGTAGACAGCTGTCCAGTATGCTGGACAGTGAGGTGTCCTCTCTGCTGTGTGTCCCTGTGGTTAGCAGAGCCACTGGCCAGGTGGTTGCACTAGCCTGCGCCTTCAACAAGCAGGGAGGACAACGGTGAGACACGCGCACACACACACACACACACAAACACACACACACACACACACACACACACACACACACACACACACACACACAAACACACACACACACAAACACACACACACACACACAAACACACACAGTGAGGAGAATGCATTCTAATAGACCTCTGGGTTCAAGAGATAACATAACAGCTCCAGTGGCAGAGGACCAATGAGAGGTCGGCACCCTTAGGTGCGTGTGTGTACCTAATCAATATGTTTGAGTGTTTCTCCACAGCCCCTACAACAGGAGTTTCAAACCTGCCCTGGATACACACTGCCAACACACACACACGTACGCCAAGCCAGCACGCCAACTGGCCAAGTCAGCAGACACACAGACATTCTCAAGGGGCTCACACACACACACACACACACACACACACACACACACACACACACACACACACACACACACACACACAAACACACACACAGAGAGAGGTGAAGTATTGCTAAGGACAGCAGTAATCCCAGTAAGCTCTCTGCTGACGTTTTGGCTCTAGACTCTAGACATTTATCTTCCTCCTTCTGTCATATTTCTTCTCTCTCACTTCCTCCTCATCTGCTTTTTCTCTTCCTGTCTGTTCCTGCCTCTTCCCGTCTGTTCCTGCCTCTTCCCGTCGGTTCCTGCCTCTTCCCGTCTGTTCCTGCCTCTTCCCGTCTGTTCCTGCCTCTTCCTGCCTCTTCCCATCTGTTCCTGCCTCTTCCTGCCTCTTCCCGTCTGTTCCTGCCTCTTCCCGTCGGTTCCTGCCTCTTCCCGTCTGTTCCTGCCTCTTCCTGTCTGTTCCTGCCTCTTCCCGTCTGTTCCTGTCTGTTCCTGCCTCTTTCTGTCTGTTCCTGCCTCTTCCTGTCTGTTCCTGCCTCTTCCCATCTGTTCCTGTCTGTTCCTGCCTCTTCCTGTCTGTTCCTGCCTCTTCCCGTCTGTTCCTGTCTGTTCCTGACTCTTCCTGTCTGTTCCTGCCTCTTCCTGTCTGTTCCTGCCTCTTCCCGTCTGTTCCTGCCTCTTCCTGTCTGTTCCTGCCTCTTCCCGTCTGTTCCTGCCTCTTCCCGTCTGTTCCTGCCTCTTCCTGTATGTTCCTGCCTCTTCCCGTATGTTCCTGGCTCTTCCCGTATGTTCCTGCCTCTTCCCGTCTGTTCCTGCCTCTTCCTGCCTCTTCCCGTCTGTTCCTGCCTCTTCCTGCCTCTTCCCGTCTGTTCCAGGCTCTTCCCGTCTGTTCCTGCCTCTTCCCGTATGTTCCTGCCTCTTCCCGTATGTTCCTGCCTCTTCCCGTATGTTCCTGCCTCTTCCCATCTGTTCCTGCCTCTTCCTGCCTCTTCCCGTCTGTTCCTGCCTCTTCCCGTCTGTTCCTGCCTCTTCCCGTCTGTTCCTGCCTCTTCCTGTCTGTTCCTGCCTCTTCCCGTCTGTTCCTGCCTCCTCCTGTCTGTTCCTGCCTCTTCCCGTCTGTTCCTGCCTCTTCCCGTCTGTTCCTGCCTCTTCCTGTCTGTTCCTGCCTCTTCCCGTCTGTTCCTGCCTCCTCCTGTCTGTTCCTGCCTCCTCCCGTCTGTTCCTGCCTCTTCCCGTCTGTTCCTGCCTCTTCCCGTATGTTCCTGCCTCTTCCCGTCTGTTCCTGCCTCTTCCCGTATGTTCCTGCCTCTTCCCGTCTGTTCCTGCCTCTTCCTGCCTCTTCCCGTCTGTTCCTGCCTCTTCCTGTCTGTTCCTGCCTCTTCCCGTCTGTTCCAGGCTCTTCCCGTCTGTTCCTGCCTCTTCCCGTATGTTCCTGCCTCTTCCCGTATGTTCCTGCCTCTTCCCGTATGTTCCTGCCTCTTCCCGTATGTTCCTGCCTCTTCCCATCTGTTCCTGCCTCTTCCTGCCTCTTCCCGTCTGTTCCTGCCTCTTCCCGTCTGTTCCTGCCTCTTCCCGTCTGTTCCTGCCTCTTCCTGTCTGTTCCTGCCTCTTCCCGTCTGTTCCTGCCTCCTCCTGTCTGTTCCTGCCTCTTCCCGTCTGTTCCTGCCTCTTCCCGTCTGTTCCTGCCTCTTCCCGTCTGTTCCTGCCTCTTCCCGTCTGTTCCTGCCTCCTCCTGTCTGTTCCTGCCTCCTCCCGTCTGTTCCTGCCTCTTCCCATCTGTTCCTGCCTCTTCCCGTATGTTCCTGCCTCTTCCCGTCTGTTCCTGCCTCTTCCTGTCTGTTCCTGCCTCTTCCCGTCTGTTCCTGCCTCTTCCCGTCTGTTCCTGCCTCTTCCCGTCTGTTCCTGCCTCTTCCCGTCTGTTCCTGCCTCTTCCCGTCTGTTCCTGCCTCTTCCTGTCTGTTCCTGCCTCTTCCCGTCTGTTCCTGCCTCCTCCTGTCTGTTCCTGCCTCTTCCCGTCTGTTCCTGTCTCCTCCTGTCTGTTCCTGCCTCTTCCCATCTGTTCCTGCCTCCTCCTGTCTGTTCCTGCCTCTCTTTCTCTGTTAGTTATACATTTCTAATCATATTATAGTGGCTGGAGATTAAAGCCACTCATCTCTTCGTTTCAAAGAGTTATTACCCCTCAACACACACACACACACACACACATTCTCACACACACACACACACACATTCTCACACACACACACACACACATTCTCACACACACACACACACACATTCTCACACACACATTCTCACACACACACACACACACATTCTCACACACACACAGTGACAGGATCTTGGCTAGAATCTGAGAGGAAGACATCCCATAGTATCCTCAGTGGGGGCTAATGATAGGGCTGAATACAGTCTCCATAGTAACACTGACAGACTGGATATGTAGGGGATTATTAGTGAACTGTGTAGCAGATGAGTTTATCCTCTTATTTCTGCTATTTCCAGTATAACTTACTCCTTTTTCCTATCCTTCTTTCCCATTATCCCTCTCATTATCCTTCTTTCCCATCATCCCTCTATCTCGTCTCTCATCATCCTTCTCTTTCATCCTCCCTCTCATCATCCCTCTCTCCCATCATCCCTTTCTCATCATCCTTCTCTGTCATCCTCCCTCTCATCATCCCTCTCTCCCATCATCCCTCTCTCTAATCATCCCACTCTCCCATCATCTCTCTCATCCCTCTCTCATCATCTGTATCTTCCTCTAATTCCTCTCTCCCACCTGCCTCCCATGTTGTAGGGTGGGGCTAATCATTAACCCCTTGAGGGCTGAAATACTGATGCTAGTTCATTGATTTGTTAATGTTGCTGAATGGCTTGGCGGGTTCACTCACCTGATGTCCCAGGTCTGAATCCGTCCCTGGTTAGTAGGAGCGAATGGAGACAGTACAAATCCAACAGCACTATTTACCATGAATTTAACCTTTAATTCAGAGTCCGTTTTTTCCACCCCATCCATCCATCCCTCCATCCCTCCATCCCTCCCTCCCTCCATCCCTCCATCCCTCCCTCCCTCCATCCATCCATCCGTCCCTCCCTCTGTCCATCCATCCATCCCTCCCTCTGTCCCTCCATCCCTCCCTCTGTCCCTCCATCCATCTTTCACCTCAGTTGTCAGTCAACAGCCCCCACTCTACTCCACTTTCCTCTAAATATCTCTATCAATCACACTTGTCCCTTTCCACCTCTATTACACTCTCTCCATCTGTCTCTCATTCCACCCGGTCCCTCTGTCGACCCCTTCCCGGTTCTATCCTCCTATCACATGCCGTTTGTTCTGCCAGATAGATATCTGATGCTTCCAGGCTTAGAGGAATCTGCATTCCAGATAGCCTACTGATTCTTTGTGCCAACAAGCCAATCAGGGTCTAGCGCCAGCCTACTGTCAGAAACAGCCCAGACTCAGAGGTTGAGTTTCTCTAGAGTGGTGATTGAGGGATGAGGGAATCGTTTTTCCTGATTATGTGACCTGACCTGAAAAATAAATCCTTCATAATCAAGTCCTCTAGTCTAGAATGACCACAGTTTTTCCCTGGTATTGACGTTCTGCTGGTCACTCCTCTATAGTGATCAGAGTGGTGAGGTGTTGCCATCTGCAGGCAGAGTTGTGTAACTGATGTTAGTGTCACAGCTGAGGCATTTAGTCTATCCCTCTGGCCTGTTTAAACACATAGTATTCTATTGATCAGTCAACTTTTCTCCACTTTGGAATTCAATGTTTCATTTTTGATACAAATGTGTTCTCTCTGTGTAGACACACAGAGGCGGATGAACATACGATCCAGCACTGCTTCTGTTACACCTCCACTGTCCTCACCTCCACACTGGCCTTCCAGAAAGAACAGAAACTCAAAGTGGAGTGTCAGGCACTGTTACAGGTGGCCAAGAATCTCTTCACACATCTGGGTGAGTTACCCTCCCTTCTCTGCACTTCTTCCCTCTCCTCTCCTCTCCTCTCCTCTCCTCTCCTCTGTTCTTTTCTCTATTTTCTTCTCTCTTCTCTACTATTTTATTCGCTTCTCTCGTCTCCTCTTGTCTCCTCCTTTTCTCTTCACTCCTCTGGCTCAGATCGAATCCCTACAGACTGATAATACAACCCTACTTGTGGTAGATCAGCCTGTTGATTCATCCATCCCCACCCTGTGTGTGCTCTCTCTCTCTCTCCCTCTCTCTCTGTAGATGATGTGTCTGTGCTGTTGCAAGAGATTATAGTTGAGGCCAGGAACCTCAGTGATGCAGAGATGTGAGTTCTTGATGTAAAACAACCTAAACCAGCTAACATTCTTTCCAGAATAACTCATGCGGAGGAAAATAGAATAGAATACTTATTCTCTCTCTCTGTCTATAGTTGTTCTGTGTTCCTACTGGATCAAGTTAGCCATGAGCTGGTTGCCAAGGTGTTTGATGGGGGTGTGGTCAGTGATGATGAGGTAGAACACACATGTATAGAACTTCTCTGTTTGACAATTACAAAGATTACAATGATGATGATGCCGATAACGACGAAGAAGAAGATTCTAAAGATAGTCTGTGTGTGCAGAAGGAGTTCCGTATCCCTGCGGACCAGGGCATAGCGGGTCACGTAGCTATGACTGGGCAGATCCTGAACATTAAGGATGCGTACTCCCACCCTCTGTTCTACCGAGGAGTGGACGACAGCACCGGGTTTAGAACACGGAACATCCTCTGCTTCCCCATCAAGGACGAGAACAACGGTGAGAACTAAACTAACACTACTGGTGTTAACAACTAAACGAACACTACTGGTGTTAACTAAACTAACACTACACTGGAGTAAACAACTAAACTAGACACTACTGGTGTTAACAACTAAACTAGACACTACTGGTGTTAACAACTAAACTAACACTACTGGTGTTAACAACTAAACTAACACTACACTGGTGTTAACTAAACTAGCACTACACTGGAGTAAACAACTAAACTAACACTACTGGTGTTAACAACTAAACTAGACACTACTGGTGTTAACAACTAAACTAACACTACTGGTGTTAACAACTAAACTAACACTACACTGGTGTTAACTAAACTAGCACTACACTGGAGTAAACAACTAAACTAACACTACTGGTGTTAACAACTAAACTAACACTACTGGTGTTAACAACTAAACTAACACTACTGGTGTTAACAACTAAACTAACACTACTGGAGTAAACAACTAAACTAACACTACTGGTGTTAACCATTCCATACACAACCATTCAATACACAGCTTCACCTATGCTGCTCCATTTCTCATCACCTGTTAACGTCGCCAAAGCAAGTGAGGTAGATGATAAACAAAAGTGAAATAAACAATAAAAATTAACAGTTAACATTACACTCGGAATAAAGACCTTTCAAATGCAATATTATGTATATATTCGGTGTTGTAGCGATGTAAAAATGGTTAAGGGTACACAAGGGAAATAAATAAATGTAAATATGGATTATATACATGTATTTACAATTGTGTTTGTTCTTCACTGGTTGACATTTTCTTGTGGCAACAGGTCACAAATCTTTCTCTCTCTGTCTCTCTCTCATTTCTCCCTCTCCCTCTCTGTCTATGTCTCACTCTCTCTCTCTCTTTCAGAGGTGATTGGGGTGGCTGAGTTGGTCAATAAGACTAATGGACCGTGGTTTAACCGATTCGATGAGGACCTGGCCACTGCTTTCTCCATCTACTGTGGAATCAGCATCGCACACGTGAGTCAGACACACTACCCATAGCTACAGAAGAACCGCTGATCTCTGACATTCTAGTTATGCGGAAGTCAAACAGAGTGTTTTAAACAGTAGGATAAGAGACTGATGGTTAGTGCCCTATTGATGTGGTGTGGATTTAGTTGTGGTCAGACTTGGTTGACTGACTGGTCTCTCCTGTATAATTGTATGGTTGACTGACTGGTCTCTCCTGTATAATTGTGTGGTTGACTGACTAGTCTCTCCTGTTTAATAATGTGGTTGACTGACTGGTCTTTTTTGTATAATAATGTGGTTGACTGACTGGTCTCGCCTGTATAATAATGTGGTTGACTGACTGGTCTCTCCTGTATAATAATGTGGTTGACTGACGGGTCTCTCCTGTATGTTAATGTGGTTGACTGACTGGTCTCACCTGTATAATGATGTGGTTGACTGACTGGTCTCCCCTTTATGTTAATGTGGTTGACTGACTGGTCTCTCCTGTATAATAATGTGGTTGACTGACTGGTCTCACCTGTATAATGATGTGGTTGACTGACTGGTCTCCCCTTTATGTTAATGTGGTTGACTGACTGGTCTCTCCTGTATAATAATGTGGTTGACTGACTGGTCTCCCCTTTATGTTAATGTGGTTGACTGACTGGTCTCTCCTGTATAATAATGTGGTTGACTGACGGGTCTCTCCTGTATGTTAATGTGGTTGACTGACTGGTCTCACCTGTATAATGATGTGGTTGACTGACTGGTCTCCCCTTTATGTTAATGTGGTTGACTGACTGGTCTCTCCTGTATAATAATGTGGTTGACTGACTGGTCTCTCCTGTATAATAATGTGGTTGACTGACTGGTCTCTCCTGTATAATAATGTGGTTGACTGACGGGTCTCTCCTGTATGTTAATGTGGTTGACTGACTGGTCTCACCTGTATAATGATGTGGTTGACTGACTGGTCTCCCCTTTATGTTAATGTGGTTGACTGACTGGTCTCTCCTGTATAATAATGTGGTTGACTGACTGGTCTCTCCTGTATAATAATGTGGTTGACTGACTGGTCTCTCCTGTATAATAATGTGGTTGACTGACGGGTCTCTCCTGTATGTTAATGTGGTTGACTGACTGGTCTCACCTGTATAATGATGTGGTTGACTGACTGGTCTCCCCTTTATGTTAATGTGGTTGACTGACTGGTCTCTCCTGTATAATAATGTGGTTGACTGACTGGTCTCTCCTGTATAATAATGTGGTTGACTGACTGGTCTCTCCTGTATAATAATGTGGTTGACTGATGGGTCTCTCCTGTATGTTAATGTAGTTGACTGACTGGTCTCTCATGTATAATAGTGTGGGTGACTGACTGGTCTCTCCTGTATAATAGTGTGGTTGACTGACTGGTATCTCCTGTATGTTAATGTGGGTGACTGACTGGTCTCTCCTGTATAATAGTGTGGTTGACTGACTGGTCTCTCCTGTATGTTAATGTGGTTGACTGACTGGTCTCACCTGTATAATGATGTGGTTGACTGACTGGTCTCCCCTTTATGTTAATGTGGTTGACTGACTGGTCTCTCCTGTATAATAATGTGGTTGACTGACTGGTCTCTCCTGTATAATAATGTGGTTGACTGACTGGTCTCTCCTGTATAATAATGTGGTTGACTGATGGGTCTCTCCTGTATGTTAATGTAGTTGACTGACTGGTCTCTCATGTATAATAGTGTGGGTGACTGACTGGTCTCTCCTGTATAATAGTGTGGTTGACTGACTGGTCTCTCCTGTATAATAGTGTGGTTGACTGACTGGTCTCTCCTGTATGTTAATGTGGGTGACTGACTGGTCTCTCCTGTATAATAGTGTGGTTGACTGACTGGTCTCTCCTGTATGTTAATGTGGTTGACTGACTGGTCTCACCTGTATAATGATGTGGTTGACTGACTGGTCTCCCCTTTATGTTAATGTGGTTGACTGACTGGTCTCTCCTGTATAATAATGTGGTTGACTGACTGGTCTCTCCTGTATAATAATGTGGTTGACTGACTGGTCTCTCCTGTATAATAATGTGGTTGACTGATGGGTCTCTCCTGTATGTTAATGTAGTTGACTGACTGGTCTCTCATGTATAATAGTGTGGGTGACTGACTGGTCTCTCCTGTATAATAGTGTGGTTGACTGACTGGTATCTCCTGTATGTTAATGTGGGTGACTGACTGGTCTCTCCTGTATAATAGTGTGGTTGACTGACTGGTCTCTCCTGTATGTTAATGTGGTTGACTGACTGGTCTCACCTGTATAATGATGTGGTTGACTGACTGGTCTCCCCTTTATGTTAATGTGGTTGACTGACTGGTCTCTCCTGTATAATAATGTGGTTGACTGACTGGTCTCTCCTGTATGTTAATGTGGTTGACTGACTGGTCTCTCCTGTATAATAATGTGGTTGACTGACTGGTCTCTCCTGTATAATAATGTGGTTGACTGACTGTTGACTGTCTCTCCTGTGTGTTCAGTCTCTTCTGTATAAGAAGGTCCATGAGGCTCAGTTCAGATCCCACCTGGCCAACGAGATGATGATGTACCACATGAAGGTAAAACACACACACACTACCCCCCCCCCGCCCCCCCCCCCCCCCCCCACCCACCCACCCCCCCCCCCCACCCCCCAACACACACACAGACATCAAGAGCAGCAGTAATGTGTGTGCGTGTGTGTGTGTGTAGGTTTCAGAGCAGGAAGTGGCCCAGCTGTTGGAAACTGGGCTGGAGCCAGTGGATGAGATTCATCCCTTATTCGCTGAGTTCACCTACACACCCCGCTCACTACCTGACGACAACACGCCCATGGTAAGACAAGCAGACAGAGAAAGAGTGTGTAGGTACGTGGAGAATGCTGAGGGGAAGACAGCTCATAATAATGGCTGAAACAGAGCGATTGAATGGCATCAAACCATGTTTGATGTATTTTATAACATTCCACCGATTCCGCTCCAGTCATTACTAAAAGCCTGTCCTCCCCATTTAAGGTGACACCAGCCTCCTGTGGTGTGTCCATGCAAATCAACAGAGATGTATAGTAGCCATAGAGAGGTATCCATAGAGATGTATCCATAGACAGGTATAGCATCCATAGAGATGTACAGTATCCATAGAGATGTACAGTATCCATAGAGATGTAAAGTATCCATAGAGATGTATAGTATCCATAGAGAGGTATTGTATCCATAGAGATGTATCATCCATAGAGAGGTATAGTGTCCATAGAGAGGTATAGTGTCCATAGAGAGGTATAGTGTCCATAGAGAGGTATAGTGTCCATAGAGAGGTATAGTATGCATAGAGATGTACAGTATCCATAGAGATGTACAGTATCCATAGAGAGGTATAGTATCCATAGAGATGTATCATCCATAGAGAAATATAGTATCCATAGAGATGTATCCATAGAGATGTATCCATAGAGATGTATAGTATCCATAGAGATGTATCCATAGAGATGTATAGTTTCCATAGAGAGGTATAGTGTCCATAGAGATGTATAGTTTCCATAGAGATGTATAGTATCCATAGAGATGTATAGTATCCATAGAGATGTATAGTTTACATAGAGATGTATAGTTTCCATAGAGATGTATAGTATCCATAGAGATGTATAGTATCCATAGAGATGTATAGTTTCCATAGAGATGTATAGTTTCCATAGAGATGTATAGTATCCATAGAGATGTACAGTATCCATAGAGATGTACAGTATCCATAGAGATGTACAGTATCCATAGAGAGGTATAGTATCCATAGAGATGTATCGTATCCTTAGAGATGTATAGTATCCATAGAGATGTATCATCCATAGAGAAATATAGTATCCATAGAGATGTATCCATAGAGATGTATCCATAGAGATGTATAGTTTCCATAGAGAGGTATAGTGTCCATAGAGATGTATAGTTTCCATAGAGATGTATAGTATCCATAGAGATGTATAGTATCCATAGAGATGTATAGTTTCCATAGAGATGTATAGTTTCCATAGAGATGTATAGTATCCATAGAGATGTATAGTATCCATAGAGATGTATAGTATCCATAGAGATGTATAGTTTCCATAGATTCAACAATACAGTAACCAATAACAATGTAGTCCTAAAAATATCAAGGTAGATGAAAAACACAATAGATATAAAAATAAGAAAGAAGAAGATCATGATAAAATAAACACACTATATTTTCATTTCTCTTTTATTTAACCAGGTAGGCCAGTTGAGAACAAGTTCTCATTTACAACTGCGACCTGGCCAAGATAAAGCAAAGCAGTGCGACAAAAACAACAACACAGAGTTACACATGGAGTAAAAACAAAAACAACAACACAGAGTTACACATGGAGTAAAAACAAAAACAACAACACAGAGTTACACATGGAGTAAAAACAAAAACAACAACACAGAGTTACACATGGAGTAAAAACAAAAACAACAACACAGAGTTACACATGGGATAAACTAAAGTACAATCAATCACAATAGAACAATCTATATACAGTGCGTGCAAATGGAATAAGGAGGTAAGGCAATAAATAGGCCAATAGTAGTGAAGTAATTACAATTTAGCAAATGAACACTGGAGTGATAGATGAGTAGATGATGATGTGCAAGTAGAAATACTGGTGTGCAAAAGAGCAGAAAAGTAAATAAAAACAATTTGGGGATGAGGTAGGTAGTTGGATAGGCTATTTACAGATGGGCTACGTACAGCTGCAGAGATCAATGAGCTGCTCAGATAGCTGCTGCTTAAAGTTAGTGAGGGAGATATATATGTCTCCAACTTCAGCGATTTTTGCTAAATTTGTTCCAGTCATTGGCAGCAGAGACCTGGAAGGAAAGGCGGCCAAATGTGGAATTGGCTTTGGGGGTGACCAGTGAGATATACCTGCTGAAACGTGTGCTACGGGTGGGTGCTGCTATGGTGACCAGTGAGCTAAGATAAGGCGGAGCTTTACCTAGCAAAGACTTATAGATGACCTGGAGACAATAAGTCTGGCGACGAATATGTAGCGAGGACCAGCCAACGAGAGCATACAGGTCGCAGTGGTGGGTGGTATATGGGGCTTTGGTGACAAAACGGATGGCACTGTGATAGACTGCATCCAGTTTGCTGAGTAGAGTGTTGGAGGCTATTTTGTAAATGACATCGCCGAAGTTGAGGATCGGTAGGATGGTCAGTTTTACGAGGGTATGTTTGTCAACGTGAGTGTTGTGAAATAGGAAGCCGAGTCTAGATTTAATTTTGGATTGGAGATGCTTAATGTGAGTCTGGAAGGAGAGTTTACAGGCTAGCCAGACACCTAGGTATTTGTAGTTGTCCACATATTCTAAGTCAGAACCTTCCAGAGTAGTGATGCTAGTCAGGCAGTCAGGTGCGGGCAGCGATCGGTTGAAGAGCATGCATTTAGTTTAACTAGTGTTTAGGAGCAGTTGGAGGCCACGGAATGAGTGTTATATGGCATTGAAGCTTGTTTGGAGGTTTGTTAACACAGTGTCCAAAGAAGGGCCAGAGGTATACAGAATGGTGTCGTCTGCGTAGAAGTGGATCAAGGAATCAACCTCAGCAAGAGCGACATCTTTGATATATATACAGAGAAAAGGATCGGCCCGAGAATTGAACCCTGAGGCACCCCATAGAGACTGCCAGAGGTCCGGACAACAGGCCCTCCGATTTGACACACTATCTGAGAAGTAATTGGTGAACCAGGCAAGGCAGTCAAGTCTGTTGAGACTGCCGATAAGAATACGGCGATTGACAGAGTCGAAAGCCTTGGCTAGGTTGATGAAGACGGCTGCACAGTACTGTCTTTTATCGATGGCGGTTATGATATCGTTTAGTACCTTGAGCATGGCTGAGGTGCACCCGTGACCAGGAAACTGGATTGCACAGCGGAGAAGGTACGGTGGGATTCGAAATGGTCAGTGATCTGTTTGTTAACTTGGCTTTTGAAGATTTTGGAAAGGCAGGGCAGGATGGATATAAGTCTGTAAAAGTTTGGGTCTAGAGTGTCACCCCCTTTGAAGAGGGGGAGGACCGCGGCAGCTTTCCAATCTTTAGGAATCTCAGACGATACGAAAGAGATGTTGAACAGACTAGTAATAGGATTTTCAACAATGGCGGTGGATATTTTTAGAAAGAGAGGGTCCAGATTGTCTAGCCCAGCTGATATGTACAGGTCCAGGTTTTGCAGCTCTTTCAGAACATCTGCTATCTGGATTTGGGAGAAGGAGAAGCTGGGGAGGCTTGGGCGAGTAGCTGCGGGGGGTGCGGAGCTGTTGGCTGGGGTTGGGGTAGCCAGGAGGAAAGCATGGCCAGCCGTAGAGAAATGCTTATTGAAATTCTCGATTATTGTGGATTTATCGCTGGTGACAGTGTTTCCTAGACACACTGCAGTGGGCAGCTGGGAGGAGGTGCTGTTATTCTCCATGTACTTTACAGTGTCCCAAAACCTTTTGGAATTAGTGCTGCAGGATGCAAATTTCTGTTTGAAAAAGCTAGTCTTTGCTTTCCTAACAGACTGTGTGTATTGGTTCCTGACTTCCCTGAAAAGTTGCATATCGTGGCGACTATTCGATGCTTGTGCAGTACGCCACAGAATGTTTTTGTGCTGGTCGGGGGCAGTCATAATTTGTGTGAGATTGAGGGCATCTAGATATATGGGGGGAAATCAATTCACATATGGTGTCGAGGGCACAGCTGGGACCTGAGGGGGTCTATAACAGGCGGCAACAGTGAGAGACTTATTTCTGGAGAGATTCATTTTTAAAATTAGAATCTCGAACTGTTTGGGCATAGACCTGGAAAGTATGACAGAACTTTGCAGGCTATCTCTGCAGTAGATTGCAACTCCTCCCCCTTTGGCAGTTCTATCTTGATGGAAAATGGTGGCCTTCCTAAGCCAGGATTCAGGGTCTGTTCCAGTACCATATTTACAATGTGCAGGATTAATGGATCGATAGAGGACTCATGGACATCGCCATTGAGGGCTTCTACTATTATAAAGTTGTCAACTGGGCGGCGATTCCTTTGTGTTGGGAGCAATCAGACTATTCACTTCTTCTTCAAGAAGGTTTGTAAATGGCTTAACTAGCACCATCTAGTGGCCACAACAAATCAATGACACATTATTTTGTCCAGCATTTCAACACTACAGGTGGCGGTAAATCACCAATTTGGATCTTTACACTTCTTTTAGACATAAAAGAAGAAGAAAATAGACTACTTTAAAATGGAGGTAGCCTCAAAAGGTACACAGATACTGTCACAGATCCCATAATGGTACAGACACAAAGATAAGACCTCTTTCCATCTAAATGTGCACATCCAACGATCTTCCTTGGAATAAAGGGAAAACCTAGTCAGTCAACAATGTATTCAACTGAAATGTGTCTTCCACATTTAACCCAACCCCTCTGAATCAGAGAGGTGCGGGGTTGCCTTAATCCACATCCACGGCGCCCGAGGAGCAGTGGGTTAACCTGCCTTAATCAGGGGCAGAATGACACAATTTTACCTTGTCAGCTCGGGGATTCCATCCAGCAACCTTTCGGTTATTGGCCCAACGCTCTAACTACTAGGCTACCTGCAACCCCACACAGTTTTGACCACTAAGAGTAAAACTGATATGGGGAGTATTCAAGAGTATTCAGCCAGACTGCTGTACTGTGTCTAATATCTATCTCTCCTGTGTCTAATATCTATCTCTCCTGTCTCTCCAGGGTATCCTGAGTATGTTTGAGGACATGGGCTTTATCAACACCTATAAGATTGACCTGCACACTCTGGCCAGGTATATATCTCTCTCTCAATTCAATTCAATTCAATTCAAGGGGCTTTATTGGCATGGGAAACATGTGTTAACATTGCCAAAGCAAGTGAGGTAGATAATATACAAAAGTGAAATAAACCTTAAAAATGAACAGTAAACATTACACATACAGAAGTTAAGACAATAAAAACATTGCAAATGTCATATTATATATCTATATATATACAGTGTTGTAACAATGTACAAATGGTTAAAGTACACAAGGGAAAATAAATAAGCATAAATATGGGTTGTATTTACAATGGTGTTTGTTCTTCACTGGTTGCCCTTTTCTTGTGGCAACAGGTCACAAATCTTGCTGCTGTGATGGCACACTGTGGAATTTCACCCATAATTTCTCTCTCTACCTCTCTCTACCTCTCTCTCTACCCCTACCTCTCTCTACCCCTACCTCTCTCTCTCTCTCTCTACCTCTCTACCCCTCTCTCTCGATGTTGCTATTTTGATGAAGTGGTGATAGATTGTGCGGTTGTCATTGGTTGCAGGTTCTGTCTGATGGTGAAGAAGGGTTACAGAGATCCTCCCTATCACAACTGGACTCACGCATTCTCGGTCTCTCACTTCTGTTATCTCCTATACAAGAACCTGGGCCTGGCCAACTACCTGGAGTAAGTAGACATACCACACTATCTACCCTATACCCTAACCCTATATACTACACCATCTACCCTATACCCTAACCCTATATACTACACCATCTACCCTATACCCCAACCCTATATACTACACCATCTACCCTATACCCTAACCCTATATACTACACCATCTACCCTATACCCTAACCCGATATACTACACCATCTACCCTAACCCTATATACCACACTATCTACCCTATACCCTAACCCTATATACCACACTATCTACACTATACCCTAACCCTATATACCACACTATCTACCCTATACCCTAGCCCTATATATTACACCATCTACCCTATACCCCAACCCTATATACTACCCCATCTATCCTATACCCTATACCCTATATACTACACCATCTACCCTATACCCCAACTCTATATACTACACCATCTACCCTAATCCTAACCCTATATACTACACCATCTACCCTATACCCTAACCCTATATACTACACCTTCTACCCTATACCCTAACCCTACACAAAACACCCTCCCTGCTCTGAAAGGCCGACTACCTCGAGCTAGTAGAACCCTGGCACCCTTTATCCTATAATCTACATACACCCTATAACCATACACACTTTACACCCCTGCACCCTACAGTCTAACCTCCTACCCCTCCCTCCATCCCTGTCTGTAGGAATATAGAGATCTTTGCTCTCTTTGTCTCCTGTATGTGTCATGACCTGGACCACCGTGGGACTAACAACTCCTTTCAAGTGGCCTCGGTAAGACACCTCACACACACACACACACAAAGGCACAGCTTTGGTAAGACACCTCACACACACACACAGACAGACACACACACACACACACACAGACACACACACACATGAAGGCACAGCTTTGGTAAGACACCTCACACACACACAACCTGTAACAGTCTTGGGTGTCCTGTTAACACACACACACAGGTATAGCACCGGTCAAACACACAGTAGGAAAACTCAGGGAAAGACTGTGGTTAGACAAGGGTAGTACACCGCAGTTATAACAGCAGCATAGAGAGCAGGTCTATCTATGGAACAACGTGTTCTGTCTTCTTCCTCTACAGCAATCTGTCCTGGCTGCCCTCTACAGCTCAGAGGGCTCTGTGATGGAGGTAAGTACACACACACACACACACACACACACAGATGGGACTATAGTGACACCTAGTGGCCAGCCTTCAACCTCCCACCCCATAGTAACCGGTGTTTGTTTCCACAGCGACACCACTTTGCCCAAGCCATAGCCATTCTGAACACCCACGGCTGCAACATCTTCGACAAGTTCTCCAGAAAGGTTTGTTTCTCTCCAGTCTGGGATCCCACACTGATTGTCTCCTGACCCAGGACACCCAGGACCATTATAGGGTGTGTGTGTTCTATTAACAGGACTGTTATGGCTTGTGTGTGTGTGTGGGTTGTGTGTGTGTGTGTGTGTGTGTGTGTGTGTGTGTGTGTGTGTGTGTGTGTGTGTGTGTGTGTGTGTGTGTGTGTGTGTGTGTTGTATTAACAGGACACACAGGACTGTTATGGGTTGTGTGTGTGTGTGTGTGGGTTTTGTGTGTGTTGTGTATGTGTGTGTTGTGTGTATGTGTGTTGTGTGTGTGTGTGTGTGTGTGTGTGTGTGTGTGTGTGTGTGTGTGTGTGTGTGTGTGTGTGTGTGTGTGTGTGTGTTGTGTTAACAGCACTGTAACGGAAAATGAATGTATATGGTAATTGTGGGTATAATCAACAGTAAAATACTCTGAACATTTTCACTGCAGCAAACTGTCAATTATGCTGCATTGTGGGAAAATGTTGTGTTGACGGGGAAATAATAGCTGTATTTCGAATGCTACTGTAATTCTATCCTACAGAATACACTACCGTACCGAATCTTTGGAGCACCAAAAAAAAACATTTTGACCACTAGTTGGCGTATGGTATTGTTGTTGCTGGCTTATTAACGTATCAATCTCAACTGTATCAGGGACAGATTGTAGTGGCAGTAAGTCTGGAAAGTTAAATGGCTGTTTTACCATGTCCTTTTGTTCTGCCAGCTTGGAAGCCTTTGTTAAGGCCTTTTAGAAGTGCAGGTGATATAAAATATAAAACACCAAATATTCATTTAGTATGCTGTCACGTGTAAACACTTTACCTGACAGCCAATCTGCTTGCACCATTTCCCTTATAATTACAGTACAATACTGTGAAATACAATACATTTCGTCACATTCATTCATTCTGATTGCGGCAGCATTTACTTCATTAGACAGCACGTGCTTGAATACTGTATTTATATTACAGTTGTATACTGAGATACTGTCAAATTAACCCCTTTACAGTGAGGACACCCAGGACCGTTACCGCTCGTACCCAGGACCGTTACCGCTCGTACCCAGGACCGTTACCGCTCGTACCCAGGACCGTTACCGCTCGTACACAGGACCGTTACCGCTCGTACCCAGGACCGTTACCGCTCGTACCCAGGACCGTTAACCGCTCGTACCCAGGACCGTTACCGCTCGTACCCAGGACCGTTACCGCTCGTACCCAGGACCGTTAACCGCTCGTACCCAGGATCGTTACCGCTCGTACCCAGGACCGTTACCGCTCGTACCCAGGACCGTTACCGCTCGTACCCAGGACCGTTACCGCTCGTACCCAGGACCGTTACCGCTCGTACCCAGGACCGTTACCGCTCGTACCCAGGACCGTTACCGCTCGTACCCAGGACCGTTACCGCTCGTACCCAGGACCGTTACCGCTCGTACCCAGGACCGTTACCGCTCGTACCCAGGACCGTTAACCGCTCGTACCCAGGACCGTTACCGCTCGTACCCAGGACCGTTACCGCTCGTACCCAGGACCGCTACCGCTCGTATGTTGTGTGTTAACAGGACACCCAGGAGTGTTATAGGTTTTGTGTGTGTGTGTGTGTGGTTGTCAGGACTACCAGAGGATGTTGGACCTGATGAGGGATATTATCCTGGCCACTGACCTGGCTCACCACCTCCGCATCTTCCCCGACCTGCAAAGGATGGCTGACGGTAAGGCAGTGTGTGGGTGTGTGTGTGTGTGTGTTTGCGTGGGTGTGTGTGCGTGGGTGTGTTTGTGTGTATGTGTGCGTGGGTGTGTGTGCGTGGGTGTGTGTGTGGGTGGGTGTGTGTGTGTGTGTGGGTGTGTTTGTGTGTATGTGTGCGTGGGTGTGTGTGTGTGTGTGTGTGTGTGTGTGTGTGTGTGTGTGTGTGTGTGTGTGTGTGTGTGTGTGTGTGTGTGTGTGCGTGGGTGTGTGTGTGGGTGGGTGGGTGTGTGTGCGTGGGTGGGTTTGTGTGCGTGTGTGTGTGTGTGTATTTGTGAGTATATTAGTATTTCATTCTCTCTCCCTTTCTGTTTGTATATGTGTGTGTGTGCTAGCTGGCTACAACCCCAGGAATCAGACCCACCGTTCTCTGCTGCTGTGCCTGCTGATGACCTCATGTGACCTGTCGGACCAGACCAAGGGCTGGAAGACCACCCGCAAGATCGCTGTGAGGAACCCTAAAATCTACTAACCCTAGACTCAACCCTAAAGCTAATGCTAACCCTAACCTCCATCCTAAAGCTAATGCTAACCCTCAACCCTAAAGCTAATGCTAACCCTAGCCTCAACACTAAAGCTAATGCTAACCCTCACCCCTAAAGCTAATGCTAACCCTAGCCTCAACACTAAAGCTAATGCTAACCCTAGCCTCCATCCTAAAGGAAATGCTAACTGTAGCCTCAATCCTAAAGCTAATGCTAAACTTAGCCTCAAACCTAAAGCTAATGCTAACCCTAGCCTCAACTCTAAAGTTAATGCTAACCTTCAACCTTAAAGCTAACGCTAAACCTAGACTCAACCCTAAAGCTAATGCTAACCATAACTCTCGCCTCAACCACAACCCTAACCCTAGCTTCATGTCCACATCCCGGTTCAACCCTAACATTAACCCCAACTCTAACCTCAGACCCTAGTTAACCTTTGACCCTAAACCTCTTTCTCTCCTCTGTGTATTCAGGAGCTGATCTATAAAGAGTTCTTCTCCCAGGGGGATCTGGTATGTGTGCTGCACTTTATTACTGCACTGTATATATGTGTGTGTGTGTGTGTTGGAGGTAGGTGTGTATCTGATGTGTGTAACTTACTTGTGTGTGCAGGAGAAGGCGATGGGGAATCGTCCCAGTGAGATGATGGACAGAGAGAAGGCCTACATCCCAGAGCTACAGATCAGCTTCATGGAACACATCGCCATGCCCATCTACAAGTAAGAACCAATCACAACACAGAGTTTATCACTACTGAATAAATCACAACACAGCCTTTATCACTACTGACCCACAGCACTTGCACCACCTAATGTTGTGTCCCCCACCCCTGTCCCCTGATAGGCTGCTGTCAGAGCTGTTACCAGGGGCATCAGAGCTGTATGAGCGTGTAGCGACCAATCGAGTGCAGTGGACAAAAGTCTCCCATAAGTTCACCGTCCGTGGGTTGCCTAGCAACAATAGCCTCGACTTCCTGGATGAAGAGTATGAGCTGCTGCAATCCCAGGGTGCGCTGGGAGATGACAGCCACTGCGATGACACCCACTGCCTCAACGGTTGCCTGGATGATGTGGTTGGGGGGAGGGGCCAGTGAACACACCAACCAATGGGAGGAGCCAGTGGTATCTCTAGGCCAATAGAAACAAAAGGAAACGATTTCCTTTTTATGTCCTCAGGCAGAGAGGGCGAGACTTTGAGACAGTTTGACATTTGATTGACAGCTGTCAATCTCGGAGGCTGAACAAGATGGAGTGAACTCAGGAGGGACAATTCAGATGAATCATTTGACAGGAGTTGATTCTGACTAGTCAATTCAGACGATTCCTGTAGATGCTAAATGTGACTGAACTCCTATGACGAAAGCAGAGAGTCGTGTTGACTCTGGAAATGATCATTTTCATAACGAAGGTCACCGTTCATATTGTTCTGAGTTTCTGTTTTACACACAGGCTCCCAGACACCTAACAGGTCAATACCCATGTAATAACACATACCTTTCTTAGTTAACAGAAAGCTGTGTAGTACGAAGGACAGTTAAGGAATCTGTTGGTTTATGTTGATTTAAGATCATCAGGATCCTTCCCACCAGCCCACACAAACCCTGATCAGCTGCTATGTCACTCATACGACTGCTTATGTATGCTGTATGTAGCCTACACCACGTGTGTTTCTCCCTTTATCTCAGCCAGCATTGAATTTATTTGTCATTTCTTAGGCATCATGTAAGTCTCTAGTTTGCCAATTATTGTATTTGTTAGTATACATGGAGCTCATTCATGGCCATATGATGCCCGGTGGTTATTGAGGGAACCGTATCTGCAGTGTGTCAGGTAATGTGAGTGTAAGTTCCATCTTTTGGAGATGAGGACAACCACCACCACCACCTACCAACAACCAACACCACCAACAACAACCACCACCAACAACAACCACCACCAACAACCACCACAACCACAACCAACAACCACAACCCACCACCAACAACAACCACCACCACCACCTACCAACCACCAACAACCACCACCAAAGAACAACAACCACCAACCACCAAAAACTACCACCAACAAACACCACCACCAACCAACAACAACCACCAACCAACAACAACCACCAACAACAACCACCACCAACAACCAACACCACCACCAACAACCAACACCACCAACAACAACCACCACCACACACCAACCACCACCACACACCAACCACCACCAACAACCAACCACCAACAACCAACCACCCACCAACAACAACAACAACCAACAACAACCACCAACAACCAACAACAACCACCAACAACAACCAACCACCACAACCAACAACCACCACCAACCACCAACCACAACCAACCACCACCACCAACAACCAACCACCACCATCAACCAACAAAAACCAACCACCACCAACAACCACAACAACCAACCACCACCAACAACCACCAACAACCACAACAACCAACAAACCAACAACAACCAACCACCACCAACAAAAACCACCACCAACAACCATCCACCACCACCAACAACCACCACCACCACCACCCACAACCACCACCACCAACAACCACCACCACCACAACCAACAACCACCCACAACCAACAACCACCACCACCCACAACCAACAACCACCACCACCACAACCACCAACAACAACCACCACCAACTAACCACCACCACCACAACCACCAACAACAACCACCACCAACTAACCATCACCACCACAACCAACAACCACCACAACCAACAACCACAACCAAGAACCACCACCACCACCACCAACAACCACCACCACCACCAACCACCACCACCACCACCAACAACCACCACCAACAACCACCGCCAATAAAACCTTTACAACAAGAGCCACTAACGGAGTCGATTCTCCAGATTCCCATTTTTTGTTTCTCTCTCTCGCTCTTTACTATAAAATCCCAATGAAACACGTTATAGAGTGCAAGTGAAGCCCTTTAAATGATCCAGTGTCATTGCGCGCGTGTGTGTGTGTGTGTGTGTGTGTGTGTGTGTGTGTGTGTGTGTGTGTGTGTGTGTGTGTGTGTGTGTGTGTGCGTGCGTGCGTGCGTGCGTGCGTGCATTGCGATTGTGTGTTGTACGGATCTGCCTTATCGTGCATCTATGCTGCCTTTCGCTGAGCTTCTAATGTTGGACCATAGATAGACACAGACCATACAGTATCTCCAGTGTGTTGAGGAACAGACTTATAGCTGGACAGTGTTTGTGGGTGTGAGAGAGAGAGAGAGAGTTCACTGTCTCACAAGTTTAACACAACTCCAATCAATCAGTCACCCAAATGTCTAATTAATGTGTGTAACTACTGCTCAGTGAAGCCGGAGCAACAACTCACCCTCAGCACGTCATTTGTGTTTGTCAGGGCTTACATACTGTATATGTGGAAGAACTAAGGCCATACATGTGAATATATTTCTTAAGAGGGCATGCATATGAATTTATTCGTTAGATGAATGAACTGGTTTGGTTTGGCGCCTGGGGCGTACAGGTTAATATATTTGTTAGGTGAGTGGGGTATGAGTGGGACTGCATATAGGTTAATATATTTGTTAGGTGAGTGGGGTATGATTGGGACTGCATATAGGTTAATATATTTGTTAGGTGAGTGGGGTATGAGTGGGACTGCATATAGGTTCATGTATTTGTTAGGTGAGTGGGGTATGAGTGGGACTGCATATAGGTTCATGTATTTGTTAGGTGAGTGGGGTATGAGTGGGACTGCATATAGGTTCATGTATTTGTTAGGTGAGTGGGGTATGAGTGGGACTGCATATAGGTTAATATATTCGGTAGATGATTTGCCCTCAGGATGTCTGTCTGACTTCCCTGACTTTGACATCATGTTGTTGTACAGATTTTAACTTTTCAAATGACATTCAGGTAGGCTGGCGATCTGAAGCCTTGCTCTAGTGCTGTATACCTGTGAACTCTGACCCCTGATGAACACAGATTAACTTCCTCTTTTCCCCTGTTGTTGTTATTGTTGTTTTCCTCCCTACCATTCCAGATCTGCCTTCTTCATGTGTGTGTTGATGATGATGATGCAGAAACTCTGATGTAGATACAGTCTGATCTTAAATTATTACTTTTGACAGTTGTCTCTCATAAGTTTGTTTTATACGTTAGCGTTTTCATGTCGGCGAGTCAGAGCTTCTTCATTGGCCAATCCCCGTCTTCACGGAAGAGCAGGATTCTTACCTGTGATGTAATGGCATAGGCTATATATAAATGCTGTAAATAACAGTTTATGAAGTATTACTTGATTCTATGTAATTGTTACGATGAGGACTATTTTAATAATTTCATGTTATTTGCTG
Organism: Oncorhynchus kisutch; assembly: GCF_002021735.2. Classification (NCBI taxonomy): domain Eukaryota; kingdom Metazoa; phylum Chordata; class Actinopteri; order Salmoniformes; family Salmonidae; genus Oncorhynchus; species Oncorhynchus kisutch. The sequence continues at coordinate 12,709,927 of NC_034191.2, read as the reverse complement.
TGGTTGTAGTTGAATCATCTTATTCTCTCATTTTCATTGTGTTATTGAAGAACCCATAAGTTGTAGGGCTACAGATCAAACAGAAGGGGAGAAAACCAAAATGATACGTCAACATTAAAGTGGAGTCTAATTCTGACAACTGAAGCAAGACTGAAGTTGAGGAAGTATATTGTTTTTATTGTAGGTGTAGACCAGTGTTGGTCTGTGTGTCTCTAAATGCTATATAGAAAGAGGGCAGGTAGACCCTTCTGGGAAAAAGAACACAAAGATTACTTTTTTTTTTTTTATAAATTTGGTTAAAGGAGAGCTGTTACCTGCTCAAATTCATGTTCCACACCATCATACAGTATTGACTACACACTAACACGCACACTTACACTAGCACACCAGCGAATCCATGAGCTGGCAAGGTAAGAAGAAATATGTCGTTCTGCCCCTGAGCAAGGCAGTTAACCCACGGGCAGTTAGCCTACTGTCCCCCGGGCAGTTAGCCCACTGTCCCCCGGGCAGTTAGCCCACTGTCCCCCGGGCAGTTAGCCCACTGTCCCCCGGGCAGTTAACCCAATGTCCCCCGGGCAGTTAACCCAATGTCCCCCGGGCAGTTAACCCAATGTCCCCCGGGCAGTTAACCCACTGTCCCCCGGGCAGTTAACCCACTGTCCCCCGGGCAGTTAACCCACTGTCCCCCGGGCAGTTTACCTACTGTTCCCGGGCAGTTAACCCACCGTTCCCCGGGCAGTTAACCCACTGTTCCACGGGCAGTTAACCCACTGTTCCACGGGCAGTTAACCCACTGTCCCCCGGGCAGTTAACCCACTGATCCCCGGGCAGTTAACCCACTGTTCCCCGGGCAGTTAACCCACTGTCCCCCGGGCAGTTAGCTCACTGTCCCCCGGGCAGTTAACCCACTGTCCCCCGGGCAGTTAACCCACTGTCCCCCGGGCAGTTAACCCACTGTCCCCCGGGCAGTTAACCCACTGTTCCACGGGCAGTTAACCCACTGTCCCCCGGGCAGTTAACCCACTGATCCCCGGGCAGTTAACCCACTGTTCCCCGGGCAGTTAACCCACTGTCCCCCGGGCAGTTAGCCCACTGTCCCCCGGGCAGTTAGCCCACTGTCCCCCGGGCAGTTAGCCCACTGTCCCCCGGGCAGTTAACCCAATGTCCCCCGGGCAGTTAACCCAATGTCCCCCGGGCAGTTAACCCAATGTCCCCCGGGCAGTTAACCCACTGTCCCCCGGGCAGTTAACCCACTGTCCCCCGGGCAGTTAACCCACTGTCCCCCGGGCAGTTTACCTACTGTTCCCGGGCAGTTAACCCACCGTTCCCCGGGCAGTTAACCCACTGTTCCACGGGCAGTTAACCCACTGTTCCACGGGCAGTTAACCCACTGTCCCCCGGGCAGTTAACCCACTGATCCCCGGGCAGTTAACCCACTGTTCCCCGGGCAGTTAACCCACTGTCCCCCGGGCAGTTAGCTCACTGTCCCCCGGGCAGTTAACCCACTGTCCCCCGGGCAGTTAACCCACTGTCCCCCGGGCAGTTAACCCACTGTCCCCCGGGCAGTTAACCCACTGTCCCCCGGGCAGTTAACCCACTGTCCCCCGAGGCAGTTTACCTACCGTTCCCGGGCAGTTAACCCACCGTTCCCCGGGCAGTTAACCCACCGTTCCCCGGGCAGTTAGCCCACCGTTCCCCGGGCAGTTAGCCCACCGTTCCCCGGGCAGTTAGCCCACCGTTCCCCGGGCAGTTAACCCACCGTTCCCCGGGCAGTTAACCCACCGTTCCCCGGGCAGTTAACCCACCGTTCCCCGGGCAGTTAACCCACCGTTCCCCAGGCAGTTAACCCACTGTTCCACGGGCAGTTAACCCACTGTTCCACGGGCAGTTAACCCACTGTTCCACGGGCAGTTAACCCACTGTTCCCCGGGCAGTTAACCCACTGTTCCCCGGGCAGTTAACCCACTGTTCCCCGGGCAGTTAACCCACTGTTCCCTGGGCAGTTAACCCACTGTTCCCCGGGCAGTTAACCCACTGTTCCACGGGCAGTTAACCCACTGTCCCCCGGGCAGTTAACCCACTGTTCCCCGGGCAGTTAACCCACTGTTCCCCGGGAAGTTAGCCCACTGTCCCCCGGGCAGTTAGCTCACTGTCCCCCGGGCAGTTAACCCAATGTCCCCCGGGCAGTTAACCCACTGTCCCCCGGGCAGTTAACCCACTGTCCCCCGGGCAGTTAACCCACTGTCCCCCGGGCAGTTAACCCACTGTCCCCCGAGGCAGTTTACCTACTGTTCCCGGGCAGTTAACCCACCGTTCCCCGGGCAGTTAACCCACCGTTCCCCGGGCAGTTAGCCCACCGTTCCCCGGGCAGTTAGCCCACCGTTCCCCGGGCAGTTAGCCCACCGTTCCCCGGGCAGTTAACCCACCGTTCCCCGGGCAGTTAACCCACCGTTCCCCGGGCAGTTAACCCACCGTTCCCCGGGCAGTTAACCCACCGTTCCCCGGGCAGTTAACCCACCGTTCCCCGGGCAGTTAACCCACCGTTCCCCGGGCAGTTAACCCACCGTTCCACGGGCAGTTAACCCACCGTTCCACGGGCAGTTAACCCACTGTTCCCCGGGCAGTTAACCCACTGTTCCCCGGGCAGTTAACCCACTGTTCCCCGGGCAGTTAACCCACTGTTCCCCGGGCAGTTAACCCACTGTCCACATTTCAGTTGAAGGCATTCAGTTCGACAACTGACTAGATACCCCCTTTCCTTTCTCTTCCCAACACACACACACACACACACACACACACACACACACACACACACACACACACACACACACACACACACACACACACACACACACACTTGAGCCCAACAATGGCAGAAGAGTTTCACAGCCCCCTAATCCCAAATGCAGAGGCCTTTAAAGCCCCAATTAGGCTGATCCCTGTCCAGAGGTCATTACAATACAGAACCCCATGGATATTCACAATAACACAACAAGTACAAAACAGCTCATAAAGGGCAATCCAGAGACACTAAAGGTCGTCATCCCCTGGCATGGTGCTATATTAACACAGACCATCCCCTGGCATGGTGCTATATTAACCCCAGACCATCCCCTGGCACGGAGCTATATTAACCAGACCATCCCCTGGCATGGTGCTATATTAACACAGACCGTCCCCTGGCATGGTGCTATATTAACACAGACCATCCCCTGGCATGGTGCTATATTAACACAGACCATCCCCTGGCATGGTGCTATATTAACACAGACCATCCCCTGGCATGGTGCTATATTAACCAGACCATCCCCTGGCATGGTGCTATATTAACCAGACCATCCCCTGGCATGGTGCTATATTAACACAGACCATCCCCTGGCATGGTGCTATATTAACACAGACCATCCCCTGGCATGGTGCTATATTAACACAGACCATCCCCTGGCATGGTGCTATATTAACACAGACCGTCCCCTGGCATGGTGCTATATTAACACAGACCATCCCCTGGCATGGTGCTATATTAACACAGACCATCCCCTGGCATGGCACAGTGCTATAAGAGCACACTACCCCTATGCCAAGAGAGAGGGTATTGGCCCAGGGTGGAAACTCACAATACTAGACACTGAGGAAATTGAAACAACCTCTGTCAACGTGTACAAGTCTGGGACAGTAATGGTGCAGGGCATCCTCATGCAGTTCCAGCAGGACATTAACAGGATCAAAGAGAGAGAACAGCAGGAAAATCTCTCTCTCTGTAACGACAGCCCCCCCACATCCACTGAGGACACACAAAAGGCAGAAATCATGCTCCTCACTGACTCAAATGGCAAATACATTCAAGAGACTAACACTTTTCCCAAACACAAAGTGGCTAAACTCTGGTGTCCGAACAGTAGGCATGCCCTGGAGCTGTTGTCAGAGGACAAACAGTAGGATTGCCCTGGAGCTGTTGTCAGAGGACAGACTAGGGTCCCCCAGCCACATCATAATTCACACGGGCACAAATGACCTGAGGGCCCAGCAGGAAATGGTGTCAAACGGAGTGATTGAAAAAGCTTCTTCCACTTTCCCCAACGCACAAGTGGTTATCTCCACCCTGCTACCAGAGAAAATATTCACCTTGCATTCACCCACTGTATGGTAGCAAGCATCTCACATGACTGTGCCTCAAAACCTAATGTCTACCTGACCCACCACTCCACCCTGGACTTTACAAACAGGTCCACCTCTACAAGGCAGCAATCCCAACTTTTTTCAGGACCCTGAAGGACGTCAACCTCAACCGCAGCCCCAGCACCTCACACAGAGCAACAGAAACCCCGCCCAGACCAGTGAGACACCCACCTGAAGGACCTGCACTGAGAGAACCAACGCCAAGAGGACTTACTGTAGACCCAGACCATAGCTTTACCAGCCACACCCCACCCAGCTGAGACCACCTCAAACAAACATTTCCCGGGACCTACATTTCCTGGGACTGTGACTCAAAACCTAATGTCTACCTGGGTCACCACTTCACCTTGAACTTCAACAACCCTTTATAGACCCCCCCCTTGCCACCCACCCCTGCAGCAAGGACCTCAACATAACAGATGCACATACTGTATGCCCAGAACGTGAGCAGAGCAACAGGCCCAACCCCCAATAATGTACCCCCCCCCCCCAAGCCCCATCCTGCGACCTAAGACATATGTATCAGATGCTCAACATGCTCTGCTCACAGCTACTGTAATGGTCCGGGACTAAACCACACAAAACAACACTAGACACGATGGAACACAAAGCTTTTACTATCTCATCCTGGAATATACAAGGTCTGAGGTCATCTGCCTTTAGCCCAAAGAGCAGGAACCCAGACTTCATCTAAGAAATTGGAAATACAGACATTGTCATCCTACAAGACACCTGGTATAGAGGAGACAGACCCACTGGTTGCCCTCTAGGTTACAGAGAGCTGGTTGTCCCATCCACCAAACTACCAGGTGGGTGGTATAGAGGAGACAGACCCACTGGTTTCCCTCTAGGTTACAGAGAGCTGGTTGTCCCATCCACCAAACTACCAGGTGGGTGGTATAGAGGAGACAGACCCACTGGTTGCCCTCTAGGTTACAGAGAGCTGGTTGTCCCATCCACCAAACTACCAGGTGGGTGGTATAGAGGAGACAGACCCACTGGTTGCCCTCTAGGTTACAGAGAGCTGGTTGTCCCATCCACCAAACTACCAGGTGGGTGGTATAGAGGAGACAGACCCACTGGTTGCCCTCTAGGTTACAGAGAGCTGGTTGTCCCATCCACCAAACTACCAGGTGGGTGGTATAGAGGAGACAGACCCACTGGTTGCCCTCTAGGTTACAGAGAGCTGGTTGTCCCATCCACCAAACTACCAGGTGGGTGGTATAGAGGAGACAGACCCACTGGTTGCCATCTAGGTTACAGAGAGCTGGTAGTCCCATCCACCAAACTACCAGGTGGGTGGTATAGAGGAGACAGACCCACTGGTTTCCCTCTAGGTTACAGAGAGCTGGTTGTCCCATCCACCAAACTACCAGGTGGGTGGTATAGAGGAGACAGACCCACTGGTTGCCCTCTAGGTTACAGAGAGCTGGTTGTCCCATCCACCAAACTACCAGGTGGGTGGTATAGAGGAGACAGACCCACTGGTTGCCCTCTAGGTTACAGAGAGCTGGTTGTCCCATCCACCAAACTACCAGGTGGGTGGTATAGAGGAGACAGACCCACTGGTTGCCCTCTAGGTTACAGAGAGCTGGTTGTCCCATCCACCAAACTACCAGGTGGGTGGTATAGAGGAGACAGACCCACTGGTTGCCCTCTAGGTTACAGAGAGCTGGTTGTCCCATCCACCAAACTACCAGGTGGGTGGTATAGAGGAGACAGACCCACTGGTTTCCCTCTAGGTTACAGAGAGCTGGTTGTCCCATCCACCAAACTACCAGGTGGGTGGTATAGAGGAGACAGACCCACTGGTTGCCCTCTAGGTTACAGAGAGCTGGTTGTCCCATCCACCAAACTACCAGGTGGGTGGTATAGAGGAGACAGACCCACTGGTTGCCCTCTAGGTTACAGAGAGCTGTTAGTCCCATCCACCAAACTACCAGGTGGGTGGTATAGAGGAGACAGACCCACTGGTCTTCCCTCTAGGTTACAGAGAGCTGGTTGTCCCATCCACCAAACTACCAGGTGGGTGGTATAGAGGAGACAGACCCACTGGTTGCCCTCTAGGTTACAGAGAGCTGGTTGTCCCATCCACCAAACTACCAGGTGGGTGGTATAGAGGAGACAGACCCACTGGTTGCCCTCTAGGTTACAGAGAGCTGGTTGTCCCATCCACCAAACTACCAGGTGGGTGGTATAGAGGAGACAGACCCACTGGTTGCCCTCTAGGTTACAGAGAGCTGGTAGTCCCATCCACCAAACTACCAGGTGGGTGGTAGAGAGGAGACAGACCCACTGGTTGCCCTCTAGGTTACAGAGAGCTGGTAGTCCCATCCACCAAACTACCAGGTGTGTGGTATAGAGGAGGCAGACCCACTGGTTTCCCTCTAGGTTACAGAGAGCTGGTTGTCCCATCCACCAAACTACCAGGTGGGTGGTATAGAGGAGACAGACCCACTGGTTGCCCTCTAGGTTACAGAGAGCTGGTTGTCCCATCCACCAAACTACCAGGTGGGTGGTATAGAGGAGACAGACCCACTGGTTGCCCTCTAGGTTACAGAGAGCTGGTAGTCCCATCCACCAAACTACCAGGTGTGTGGTATAGAGGAGACAGACCCACTGGTTTCCCTCTAGGTTACAGAGAGCTGGTTGTCCCATCCACCAAACTACCAGGTGGGTGGTATAGAGGAGACAGACCCACTGGTTGCCCTCTAGGTTACAGAGAGCTGGTTGTCCCATCCACCAAACTACCAGGTGGGTGGTATAGAGGAGACAGACCCACTGGTTGCCCTCTAGGTTACAGAGAGCTGGTTGTCCCATCCACCAAACTACCAGGTGGGTGGTATAGAGGAGACAGACCCACTGGTTTCCCTCTAGGTTACAGAGAGCTGGTTGTCCCATCCACCAAACTACCAGGTGGGTGGTATAGAGGAGACAGACCCACTGGTTGCCCTCTAGGTTACAGAGAGCTGGTTGTCCCATCCACCAAACTACCAGGTGGGTGGTATAGAGGAGACAGACCCACTGGTTTCCCTCTAGGTTACAGAGAGCTGGTTGTCCCATCCACCAAACTACCAGGTGGGTGGTATAGAGGAGACAGACCCACTGGTTGCCCTCTAGGTTACAGAGAGCTGGTTGTCCCATCCACCAAACTACCAGGTGGGTGGTATAGAGGAGACAGACCCACTGGTTGCCCTCTAGGTTACAGAGAGCTGGTTGTCCCATCCACCAAACTACCAGGTGGGTGGTATAGAGGAGACAGACCCACTGGTTGCCCTCTAGGTTACAGAGAGCTGGTTGTCCCATCCACCAAACTACCAGGTGGGTGGTATAGAGGAGACAGACCCACTGGTTTCCCTCTAGGTTACAGAGAGCTGGTTGTCCCATCCACCAAACTACCAGGTGGGTGGTATAGAGGAGACAGACCCACTGGTTTCCCTCTAGGTTACAGAGAGCTGGTTGTCCCATCCACCAAACTACCAGGTGGGTGGTATAGAGGAGACAGACCCACTGGTTTCCCTCTAGGTTACAGAGAGCTGGTTGTCCCATCCACCAAACTACCACGTGGGTGGTATAGAGGAGACAGACCCACTGGTTGCCCTCTAGGTTACAGAGAGCTGGTTCTCCCATCCACCAAACTACCAGGTGTGAAACAGGGAAGGGACTCAGGGGGTATGCTGATGCGTTATAGAGGAGACCTAACCCACTTTATTACATTAGTCAAAACAGGAACATTTTACATCTGGCTAGAAATTACTAAAGAAATGATCTCAACAGAGAAAAATGTCCTCACGTGTGCTACCTATATCCCCCCAATAGAATCCCCTTACTTTAACAATGACAGCTTCTCCATCCTAGAGGGGAGATCATTATTGTAGGTATTGCCTTTACCTATCTTATCCTACCTCATTTGCACATGTGGTATATCGATTTTTCTACTGTATTATTGATTGTATGTTTGTTTATTCCATGTGTAACTCTGTTGTTGTATGTGTCACACTGCTTTGCTTTATCTTGGCCAGGTCGCAGTTGCAAATGAGAACTTGTTCTCAACTAGCCTACCTGGTTAAATAAAGGTGTTCTCAACTAGCCTACCTGGTTAAATAAAGGTGTTCTCAACTAGCCTACCTGGTTAAATAAAGGTGTTCTCAACTAGCCTACCTGGTTAAATAAAAGTGAAATCAAAATAAATTAATGAAAAAAATCAACCATTTCCAGGCCCAGGGACATGAACTAGTCTGTGGAGACCTAAATACCAGAACTGGACAAGAACCTGACACCCTCAGCACACAGGGGGACAAACACCTACCTGGAGGTGACAGCATTCCCTCCCCCATATGCCCCCCGAGACACAACTATGACAACATAACCAACAAAAAATGGGTCACAACTCCTGCAGCTCTGTCACACGCTGGGTCTCTACATAGTCAGTGGTAAGCTTCGAGGGGACTTCTATGGTAGGTACACATATAACTCATCTCTTGGCAGTAGTACTGTAGACTACTTTATCACTGACCTCAGTCTCTCAGAGCGTTCACAGTCAGCCTACTGACACCCCTATCAGATCACTGTAAAATCACAGTTCTACTTGAACAGAGCAATAATTAATCATGAGGCATCAAACTGCACAATGTTAAGAAATGCTATAGATGGAAGGAAAGTAGTGTAGAAACCTACCAAAAAACAATTAGGCAACAACAAATTCAATCCCTTTAAGACAAAGTCCTGGACAAAACATTTCACTGTAAAAGTGAAGGTGAAAACCTAAACAGTATTTTTAACCTTTTAACTTCCCTATCAAATCTAAACATTTCATGCAGACAACTTAAGAAAATGAACAACAATAAAAAATAGTTTGAAGAAGAATGCAAAAACCTAAGAAAGAAATTGAGAAACCTATCCAACCAAAAACATAGAGTCTACGCCTTCACTAGAGTGAATCACTAAAACAATACAGAAATACACTACGGAAAAAGATGGAACAGCACGTCAGAAATCACGTCAATGTAATTGAAGAATCCATAGAGTCTAACCACTTCTGGGAAAATTGGAACAAGCTAAACAAACAACAACACGAAGAGTTATCTATCAAAAATTGACATACAGTGGGGCAAAAAAGTATTTAGTCAGCCACCAATTGTGCAAGTTCACCCACTTAAAAAGATGAGAGGCCTGTAATTTTCATCATAGGTACACCTCAACTATGACAGACAAAATGAGAAGAAAAAAAATCCAGAAAATCACATTGTAGGATTTTTTAATGAATTTATTTGCAAATTATGGTGGAACAAAAGTTTATGAAATAATGTATTTTGCTCATGTGCACATTTGAGGCCATCTTTCAGGACCCACATTTACTCATGAGCACCCCTAGTGGAGGTTCCAGAATACAGTATCTGGTGGAGCACCCCTAGTGGAGGTTCCAGAATACAGTATCTGGTGGAGGTTCCAGAATACAGTATCTGGTGGCGGTTCCAGAATACAGTATCTGGTGGCGGTTGCAGAATACAGTATCTGGTGGAGCACCCCTAGTGGAGGTTCTAGAATACAGTATCTGGTGGAGCACCCCTAGTGGAGGTTCCAGAATACAGTATCTGGTGGCGGTTCCAGAATACAGTATCTGGTGGAGCACCCCTAGTGGAGGTTCCAGAATACAGTATCTGGTGGAGCACCCCTAGTGGAGGTTCCAGAATACAAATCAAATCAAATCAAATTTATTTATATAGCCCTTCGTACATCAGCTGATATCTCAAAGTGCTGTACAGAAACCCAGCCTAAAACCCCAAACAGCAAGCAATGCAGGTGTAGAAGCACAATACAGTATCTGGTGGAGCACCCCTAGTGGAGGTTCTAGAATACAGTATCTGGTGGAGCACCCCTAGTGGAGGTTCTAGAATACAGTATCTGGTGGAGCACCCCTAGTGGAGATTCCAGAATACAGTATCTGGTGGCGGTTCCAGAATACAGTATCTGGTGGCGGTTCCAGAATACAGTATCTGGTGGAGCACCCCTAGTGGAGGTTCCAGAATACAGTATCTGTTGGAGCACCCCTAGTGGAGGTTCCAGAATACAGTATCTGGTGGAGCACCCATAGTGGTGGAGGTTCCAGAATACAGTATCTGGTGGCGGTTCCAGAATACAGTATCTGGTGGAGCACCCCTAGTGGAGGTTCCAGAATACAGTATCTGGTGGAGCACCCCTAGTGGAGGTTCTAGAATACAGTATCTGGTGGAGCACCCCTAGTGGAGGTTCTAGAATACAGTATCTGGTGGAGCACCCCTAGTGGAGGTTCTAGAAAACAGTATCTGGTGGCGGTTCCAGAATACAGTATCTGGTGGCGGTTCCAGAATACAGTATCTGGTGGAGGTTCCAGAATACAATATCTGGTGGCGGTTCCAGAAAACAGTATCTGGTGGCGGTTCCAGAATACAGTATCTGGTGGCGGTTCCAGAATACAGTATCTGGTGGAGGTTCCAGAATACAGTATCTGGTGGAGGTTCCAGAATACAGTATCTGGTGGAGGTTCCAGAATACAGTATCTGGTGGAGGTTCCAGAATACAGTATCTGGTGGAGGTTCCAGAATACAGTATCTGGTGGAGGTTACTACTTAACCCTAACTACTTAACCCTAAACTCCTTAACTCTACCTAAATTCCTCATCTGTTTTTTCCCTCCACATTGATACACACACACACACACACCAACACACAAATGTGACAGCGCATCTATCCATTTTCTAGCATCTTCCAACTTCAGTTCGCCCGTCCAGGGAGCCTGCTGTGATTGGTTGAAAAAGGCTGTGAGCATGATCTCCAAGGAAGCTGGGTTGAGAACCAGAAAGGGAATGCAGAGCCACTGAAAAACCAAACTACACTATTCATACTGCATATTAAACTGGACTTTATACTGCTAAATTGACCTAATATAAGCCAGAATTGTTGTAATTTATTCATCTCTGCACTTTGATTGAGAAGTGGAAAACCTCTCTGTGTCTCTCACCAGACTGATGAAGATGTTTGCGTAGATGTGTAGATGATGGCTACTGCTGCAGACAGAGCAATGGATTAGGACGAGGAGATGGCATATATTTAAAAACAATACATACAATAATTTATCCCTTCATGTGAGATGTCTAATTGCATAGTGTTAACAACCTTATGACTACTTTGTCATATCTTTATCTACTGTACTGTAGATGTTGCCATCTCATTTTGAGATTTGATTGATATAGCGTACACTATTGTGCATTTATAATTTGTGCAGTGCAAGTTTTGAAAATTCACAGAAACCTAAGTATGAATATTTATTTTCATACACTATAGTTGTGGCTGCCCATAAGGTTAATGAATCACATTGTTTTTTATAAAACATGGTTTAGATATTGTTGTAATCAATGTATGCATATGGTTGTAATCCACTATCTGGGCTGAGTGCTCCTAGGATTTCCATTGGGAATTGTTTATACCGGTTGCCACCAGCAGGGGGTGCAGGAGCACAGTGGTTTGCATCTCTGTCCCCTCAACAACAGTCGAAGAAGACGCCTGTGAAAACTAACCTTTCTCCTTCTCTCTTTTTTCTGTTGTTCTCTTAAACAGGTATGTGGTGTACACAAGCACCTTATCTATAGAACATGTTAGAGTCAAAATGATTTTCTGAGTGATACTTACCTTTTATGTTGAAGTTGTAAAGTGGCGGCAGGGTAGCCTAGTGGTTAGAGCGTTGGACTAGTAACCAGAAGGTTGCGAGCTGACAAGGTACAAATCTGTCGTTCTGCCCCTGAACAGGCAGTTAACCCACTGTTTCCAGGCCGTCATTGAAAATAAGAATTTGTTCTTAACTGACTTGCCTGGTAAAATAAAAAAATAAGGTGTAAATTGATCGAGTGCAAACTGTTAGCGATCTTGACATAGAGATGACTGGGTTTGCAGCTAAGCATGGCTAGCCCATAGAGTAACATAAGAGAAAATGGCGCAAGGTAATATTCTGGTTTGAATTGATTTATTTATAGCTCCTCTGAGGTAATATTTGTGTTTATTTTCTACTCCTTTTATATTGTCTAGGCCCTGACATCTCCCCAACCAAGTGTTATATATGACAGAGTTGTATGTTTTTGTTTTAACTGTATATGCTAATGCTAGGCTAACTGCACTAACTCTAGCCTGTCATCCTATAGGGTTGGTGTTACGGTTAGCTGGCTCAGTATTGTCTTGAGATGGCTGTACTGGTTAATGGTTCATTTATCTATTTAAAGGTGTTTCTATTGAAACCTAGTACATGAGGTTAAGATAAATACCGAGAAGGTATATTTTTAAATACAAGTCAAAGTTTCGGGTGGGAATGTCCGTTCTACTCATTTTAATTCTATGCAACAATGGCTGTGGTAAACGTATGTATTATCCGTAGCGTTGTACACGGATCAGCCAGAGGAACTATCTTAAGACCTAACTCACATTTTAATATGGCTGTGTCATTATGACTTAGGATAATTATTTATGACACATTGAACTCGTTTCATTTGAACAATCCTAGGTGGCAAATCTAAAAGTGGCCTCCTGAGTGGGGGAGAAGTGGTCTAAGGAACTACATCGCAGTGCTAGAGGCATCACTACAGACCCAGGTTCGATTCCGGGCTGTATCACAACTGGCCGTGATTGGGAGTCCCATAGGACGTCGTCCGGGTTAGGCGAGGGTTTGTCCCGGGTAGACCATCATTGTAAATAAGAATTTGTTCTTAACCTTACTTGCCTAGTTAAATAAATAAAAATATTTCAGTGGAGAAGATGGAGGGGGAAAAAAGACGGATTGGACTCTGAAAAAGTGGCCGCAATAACTGATGAGTAGGTTTTTGTTAATCGATTGCAAATGAGCCTTTGACAGTGTGCGGGTATTATCATGATGTTTAAAAAGTAATACAGTATCTATAAACATCAAATGGAGAAGGTTTGCTGCACTGAAAGTAAAGGGGCTGAATAATTTTGCACGCCCAATTTTTCAGTTTTTGATTTGTTAAAAAAGTTTGAAATATCCAATAAATGTCGTTCCACTTCATGATTGTGTCCCACTTGTTGATTCTTCACAAAAAAATAGTTTTATATCTTTATGTTTGAAGCCTGAAATGTGGCAAAAGGTCGCAAAGTTCAAGGGGGCCGAATACTTTCGCAAGGCACTGTACGTTTGTCAATGACTGAATATGTAGTATCGCTACGCAACTATCTTCACATACTCCCGTTATCACCTGGATGTACTTCCCACAAAACAGTCTAAATAAAAATGTATTAAGCAACTGGGAACAATCACTCATTACTGCCACACACAGGTCGGAGGTCTACAACAGATCAATACCTTGAAGGTGCCAAAGATAAATTTTTATCTGAATAAAGATGTGGGCTTTGCTAAACAACGAATCCAGTTGTTTGTGTCGTCCGTTTCGGGCACCCAGCTCACTCTGGTGCTTCGCTATATCTCATTTGACGTTGTCCGTAAGCTTGAGTTCATTTGCACACAAAAAAATCAGACAATGATGGAAAGACCTGTGTGTTGTCCTTGTTAATGCAGACAGAAAAGAGCTACAACTTCTTAATCATAGCCTCAATTCTGTCCCGCACATTGAATATAGTTGCGGAGAGTCCCTGTAATCATAAATTCAGATCATTCTTGGCCTTTGGGCCATCAGTACAGATAGCAACACATCTTGACCACCAAAGTCCATTTGATGTCACAAAGCTGTCCTCTCATGTTGTCCTGGTGTCCAGTGGTTTTCAGAAGAGGATGTCTTCATAATATAAGGTTAGGGACAGAGAGAGGATGATTCTAACCCATCTGTCAGCACACTCACATAGGAAATGACCAAACCCAGAACACACAGACAAATCAGAAAATCCTTTATCTGCCTGCTCTTGAGTTGCAGCACGACTTAGGTTGAAATAACCAACTTTTATGCATTTAGTTTAAAAAAATGTATGAATTAATTTGTTTGACCTGAGTCCTTCTGTTTGGTGGGCTGGTTAGCGTGTGTGTTTTAAAAAAAAGAAAGAGTGACTGTGATTGAGAATGTAGTTGGGAGAGCGAGAGTGTGTACATTTGGGTAAGAGAAGGAATGTGAGTGTATCAGAGGAGGTGCCGCTCAGAACACAAGTTTCCACAAAGATGTTTTTCATCGGAACAGGATTTAATATTTACCATCTTAAAGGTAGACTCAGCGATATGACGTAGATGCAGAAAGTAAACAGCATAGTGGGTCAATTTCCGCCACAACTAACGGTGTAGAAGAGCGAGGCTCAACTTCTCCTCTGTTTCGGTGCTCTGGCTACCCAGCTGTGAACAGCGTGTAGCAAACCTGTGCGCAGATACTGTGTGTGACTGTTAGCGCAAAGTCTTGCATCTTGCTTATCTTAATATCTTTGTTAGATATTACGGTCAGAACTAGAAGCGCAAGCATTTCGCTACACTCGCATTAACATCTGCTAACCACGTGTATGTGACAAATAAAATTTGATTTGATATCTGCGGTGTTGCTCGTGGCCACGTAATTTAGCGGAGTCTATCTTTACAGCTGAGGCTTGTCTGATGTGTTTACAGAGCCAGATTCCATGAGTCATACATACTGTAATACCTGAAGCACACACGTCGATACTGCCGCCTGTACTAAAGATTTGACACTTTTGGTACAGATGTTCTTTGTTGTTGATTCCAATAAAGTATTTCAAATGTGACCTTGGTTGGACCTCAGTCACCTGTGCTGATAGGACAATATCTTATTTGAACGCAAGCCACAATCATTCGGTTAGCTCATGGGCTTAATGCGCACCACAGCACATGAAGAATGATGTAACCAGCTTCGTATCAATAGGCTGAACAAATATGAGCTGATTTGTTATCACTCTGCTACATTGATTTTGGACAGAAAACAACCATTTTTAATATCAATTTTATTTAGGAATATCAATTTACTAACAGGTAACAATGGACAAAATTGTTTAATTAAAATGAATAAAGAAGGAAACTGGCCAACAAGACAAGTTGGGCATACATCTGTTATGTCATCTCTGAAGAAGACTCAGGACTACATATGTTATGTCATCTCTGAAGAAGACAAGCCTACATCTGGTATGTCATCTCTGAAGAAGACAAGCCTACATCTGTTATGTCATCTCTGAAGAAGTCTCAGGACTACATATGTTATGTCATCGCTGAAGACGACTCAGGACTACATCTGTCATGTCATCTCTGAAGAAGACAAGCCTACATCTGGTATGTCATCTCTGAAGAAGCAAGCCTACATCTGTTATGTCATCTCTGAAGAAGACTCAGGACTACATCTGGTATGTCATCTCTGAAGAAGCAAGCCTACATCTGTTATGTCATCTCTGAAGAAGACTCAGGACTACATCTGTTATGTCATCTCTGAAGAAGACAAGCCTACATCTGTTATGTCATCTCTGAAGAAGACTTGGGCCATGTGATGCTGGGTGTTGCTAGGGGCAACCATCGCACTGGCTCAATGTCACACTGGCATGGCCTCTCCCGACCAATCCCTTGTATCCTTTCCCTGACAGCCCCTCCCCTCCCTGTGATGTCAGAGATGGAGTACACGCCCACAGACCCATCCTGGAAGCCTACATACACACACAGCTCCTCACTCACAGCCAGAGCTGTGGGGGTCTTACACAGACACAACCTCCCCAGTCTCCCCCCGTCAGCCAGCCGTACCACTGCCAGCAATGGCTTAGTGTGCAGGTCACAGGCACAGCCATTATCCTGGGCAGGGGGGTGGCAGATGTAGACAGCGTAGCGTCCAGAGTCGTCCATGCAAACTTTGAGCACTGGACCCTGGGCCTTGACCCTACACAGCCTGGCATGGGGCAGGTCCAGCAGGGTGATGAGGTCATCATCAGTGGACAGCAGAGCAAAGCTCCCATCAGAGGACATGTGGAAGACCTGTGGCTGGCACAGGAACATCTGGGGGAGCAGAAACTGTCGGCATACGGTCTCCTCTGTCACCTTCCATGTGTAAACAGACCCAGAGGCAGCCATCACGATCACAAAGTCTGGGTGTTCCGGCAGGGTCCGGAAGGCCACGACCGTAGAACGTTCATAGCGTTCTGAGCACGAGAAGCGCTTACTGACGGTGCCAGACCACAGGCTGACGGCGAGCAGGTCGCCATGACGACGGCCTAACAGGAAGGTGCTCTCGGGTGAGACCTGGGCATCAGCCAGGTACAGGTGAATGTTACAGACCACGGCCCCACTGGCCAGCTTCCACACCCTGGACAGGCCGTGCTGCGACACACACACCCCGATGTGACCGTTAGAGGTGATCAGAACCTCTGTAGCTCTGCTGCCATGGATACGGTGGAGGTTCTGTCCCGTGTCGCTCCGCCACACGTAAACGTCCTCCCCTGAGAGGCTCACAAGATGGCTGCCGTCTGGAGAGAGACACAGCTTCTCCACGGGGCCGTCGTGCAGGAAGTGAGTCTCCGGACTTCCTGTCTGTAATCTCCACCTCCACAATATCTCTGAGCCGTCAAGCACATAGAACCGCTCTCCCATTGGCTCCAGCACCACCTCCCTCACCCCGGCACCAGTTCTAGGGACCATAGCCGCAGCACATATCACATCTGAGTCCCACGTAGTGAGGTGGCCATTTTGTGTGACCACGGAGAGGACAGAGTCCATCTTGAGCAGTGAGAGGGGTTGGGAAGGACTGCCAGCATCTAAGGACAGGACACACTGACCAGTGGTCATCCTCCACACCAGCACAGAGGGACAGGCCTCTAGCGAAGCCAGGATGAGTTGTCCGTCCTGGGCTAACAATGCCTGAGAGAAGGCCTTCCCCTGTGGAGCTCTGAAATGGTCCCACTGCTCCCAGTCACACGTGTCCCAGAGAATAATCTCCTGGGTTTTACACACCAGCAGAATACAACTCTCTTCTGATAGGTCTGTATTGATGAACTCAAAATGGCTGCTGCCACTACAACACTCTTTTAGGAGTTTGGGATCTGTTTTGGTCGCTACGCACCATAACAATACGTGCCCTCTGCTGTCCACACAGGACATCTCCCTCTCATCCTCACTGAGTATCACAGAGATAACTGATGACTCTGCTGGACTGGAACAGATAGCAGTGAGAGTGCCTCTAGATGTGTCAAATATAGACACTGTGCCTTTCTCCTGGCCACAGTACACAAACTGACCAGTAGGGGGAAAAGACACACTCCTCACAGTGTTCTGGCATTGCAAACGGGTGAGGTGGCGGCTGGTGGAAACTTCAGAAACACTCACATAGCTCAGACCTTTCCACCACACACACATCCTGTCATCACACATGAGAAACCCTTCAACTATGGTACTGGAGTGTTGGTCTGAGTTGGACTCCTGTCCTTCTAAACTCAGTACATCCTGAAAACACGTTGTCCCAGTCACATCCCACAGGAGCTGTGTGTTGCACTGAGTTGAGAGGAGGATGAAAGTCCCACTACCCCGGACACTTATAAACCTCAGCGCAGGTTCACAGCTCAGTTTCAGTTCCTCTGCCTCTCTACCCCTCCACACCAAAGCAGACCCATCACTCTGAATGACAACCACAGTCCCAGACACTGTCCCCGCTGCATCTGTAACAGCACACTGTCTGGCCTCTGGAAAAAGACACTGTGTGGAGGGTACAGTAGAGGGGGCAGGACTGAGCACGACTCCTAACCCGCTTCCCCTCTTCTTGATCCCCTGTGTCACCTCCTCAGCATAGCCCTCCAGCTCAGGACAGAGCCCCAGGAAAGGAAGCAGCCTGACCTTCATCACCATGGACAGCTCTATAGGGGAGTTCCAGAGGAGACAGGCTGAGTCCCTCAGAATGCACGCCAGAAGAGCTCTCTCCCTGGGGAAGATGAGCTGGGACGCCCCCTCCCTTTCCCAATCCTCCAGCAGGGTTACCAGATCCCCTAGGAGCCCCGCCCTCAGCATAGCCTGATGGAACTCCAGTGACATCATCAGACCTCGCACTAGCTCCTCCAACCTGCCACTCTCCTTCAGGTGATAGGGCAGTTCCAGAAGCTTGCGCAGGTTGACTCGCACATGCTCAGAAGAGGGGGAGGAAGAGGATGAGGAGGGTTTAGAGTTAAACACATAGGGTTGACCAAGAGGTTGCCTGTCAATGTATTTTTTCATTCGGGCAGTGTCAGGGACAGGCCCAGGCTGGTTGAGTCCTGTGTTCTGGCTGATGACCAGTGGTTTGGCTCTACCGTAGGCCCAGCGACCATTAAAATAGTCGGCCATCGCTGTGTGCATCTCCTCCCTCATCTCCCAGGAGCTCAGGTACCTCTCACACACCACCAACCCAAAATGTCTACTGACCCAGAATAGAACATGAGACCCTGCAACACTCCTCTTCACCAGAAACCCCTTCAGATCCAACAACAGCCTCTCCACTTCCACCTCAGGTACCCTAAACTTGGAGGGAGGGGGCTCACTGGCCGAGACGTACCCAGCCAGCACCGCGTCATCACTGGACAGGAGGTCAGAGAGCTCAGCCTCTGTGAGTCCGGTCCTGGAGAGGGTCACGTAGCTCAGGGCTCGGGACACCAGAACCAACCCATGTTTCTCCTCTAGGTGAACCAGAAACACTGTGATGCTGGAGTGGACACCCACAGGGAGGGTCTCATCAGTCACCTCTGATGCTGAGAGAGAGAGAGCGAGAGAGGACAGAGAGAGAGGGAGTGGGAGAAAGAGAGAAATTAGCTCCAGATATATAGAGATAGATGTGTTTATATATACTGTGTTTTTGATGTGTACCTGAGCTCCACAGCGAGGCGTGTCTATGCAGGAGGCGAGCGTAGAGGGTCAGAGGGCAGGAGATCAGGGCCATGTTCATGACCCCCTGCTGTCCTGACGTCACT
Organism: Oncorhynchus kisutch; assembly: GCF_002021735.2. Lineage (NCBI taxonomy): Eukaryota > Metazoa > Chordata > Actinopteri > Salmoniformes > Salmonidae > Oncorhynchus > Oncorhynchus kisutch. The sequence goes on along the minus strand of NC_034191.2, from coordinate 12,690,860 downwards.
CTCCTTCCTGACCCCTCCAGGAGGGCTGCCAACATCCTCACACACTCCCTCCCTTCCACCGGCCCCAGCTCCACACTCACACAGCACCTTGAGACACCAAAAACTGCAGAGGAGGATTGTGGGAAATGGAGTTCAAGGGTGTGGTGGGTATTGGTTCGGGTGGGGGAGATGGAGAGCATGAGTTTGATGTTGGGAGGGAGGGGGGAAGGGAGACACTTGATGGTTTGGGGTCCGGAGACGGTCCAAGCTTGGTCTAGGCCGTCAAGGATGAGGACCAGGGGCTGTTTAGGGGTGGGACAGAGGGAGAGAAGGGAGGAAAGGTTATGTCTGAGCTGGGGGAGGGTAGGGTTAGGATCTCTGCTACTGGGCTCAGGGTTACGGTTGTATCTGTGGGCTATCTGGTAGCACAGGCTGGAGAGAAGGTGTCTAGGTGAGAGATTGACTGACAGACTGGTGAACCGGATAATCACCACGGGATCCATGTTGCTCAGCCATGACCTCACCTGCAGAAGAGAGGAGAGAGAAACAGGCTGTTATGTGGTGCTGCCAATCAGTACAGTCCCAGTCATCTCTTCTAAAGCAAGATATTATTAGATATTATAATGAATGTTGTCTGGATATTCAGTCAGTAATGTAGCTAGTAATGTCTTATAGAAGCAACAGGTAGTTTCTTCTTCCAATCACTTCTATAAGATTCTGTCTGTCCTGAGTTACTGCTCCATCTACCTGCTGTGCACAATGTGCCAGCAGCACAGTTTTCCCTGTGCACGGCCCTCCTACGACCACTAGTGGGTGTTGTGTGTCCCTCTGCTCCAGGTAAGACCTGACTTCCTCTTCCTCTGGCCGATCGTTGTCATAGAGACGGGAATAGAGAGAACACAGCTCCTCCTGCTCAGCCTGCTCTCTGGTCAACGCATCATCAGAATGAGGTGAAGATACTGACTTTCCCATTCCCATGGCGACAGAGCTGTCAATCAGAGCCAGGAGGTCAGAGTAGAGCTGCTGGCAGAGACCCTCCGCATAGCTCCTCCTCCTGGCGGGGGTGTAACCATGACGAGGGTCGCATTCCGAAGTTGTGGTGTACACCAGGAGCTGACAGGAAGTCACGACGCTGGGCAGGAAGTAGTCACAGAGCTGGGACAGGAGGCTGTCATCGGACAGAGCCTGCGGTAGATGGGGGATGACGTTACTCCTTACCTAATACCACTGATACAAGGTCAGAAATTTGTCATCCCCAGGTAGAGGTTGGGGGAGGGTAATCATTAAGTGAAGCATGTACCTTGAGTGGAGGATAGGGGTGTAGGGGCGGCTCTTTAGGGGGCTGGTCTTCCCCCTCACTCTGGCCCCGCCCATTGGAGATCTTGTTGACATAGACCAGGCAGCGTTTGATGTCACGTCTTGGACAATTCTCCAGAGCGAATCGAAGGTCTGTGTCGAGAGCTAGAGAGAGAGAGAGTTTTCAAAATGTACACCTTAATAAAGAGCATATTATATACTGATCTGTTGGACAACTTAAATGTCTGGAGAGATGTGTGAAGAATGTACAATTCCTATAGATAATCTGAAATCCTACTAGGGTGATGGAGCTATTTAAAATGTCAGAGAGGTGAATATAAGTATAGTTTGTCTTTCTTCCAGTAGATGTTTCTCAACTCCCACCACTTCCTTCGCCTTACGCCTACAGAGAGAGATGGGGGTGTGAGGTCGCCTGTTCTCTGTTGAATACAGCACCTCCACGAAGGGAACATTGAGTCATTTCACACCTTTCTTCAGATGGATGTGCAAATCTAGATTATAGAAAGATACTGGGATATCTGTTACTATGGGGACAGAGAGATAGCAACGGTGTTTTAGGTTGCTTTTGGGGGCCGAGTGGGAGTTCATGTGGCTCATTTTCTGCATGTATAGAACTGAACCACGACCTTTAAACTGTCTGGCCCAGCTGGACAGGTGGTACAACCATGTAGTTTTCATTCAGTCGCTTGTCATTGGTCGAGAACTGAAGAGGAAGTCACATGGTACTCTGTACCTAAAGGGGCAATAGAGACACATTGACTATAACACACACTGAGGTCATGGCTGTGGACAAACAGACTGGACTTCTGATGGAGCTACTGATCATTGGCACTGCTCTTCTCCTGACTGGTTGGCTACTGTGTGTTATGATGATTCAAGGGGCTCGGGAATGTTATTTCAAATACCGAATTACATGTGAGTTGTGTGCTGTATTTTGTTGGTGCCCAAAAGTCATTTTTATTCTGTTGATCAGAATGATTGGTGGAGATTCTCTCTATTCCATAGTGGGAGATGATTGTCATTCTGCAATGTGCCAATCAGGTTCATCCATAAACCGGCTCCAATGTTGTTTTAGAGAATTTGGCGGTACGTCTAACCGGCTTCACAACCGCAGACCACGTGTAACCACGCCAACCCAGGACCTCCACATCCGGCTTCTTCACCTGCGGGAACAGCCACCTGGACAGCTGATGTAACTGTGGGTTTGTACGCTCTTAAGAATTTCTGTAAACAGTCATAAACCGTCTCAGGGGAAGCTCATCTGCGTGCTCGTCTTCCTTCAACTGACTGCAGTTTGACGTCGTAACAGACTTCAGTGGGCGAATGCTCACCTTGGATGGCCACTGGCACGCTGGAGAAGAGTGCTCTTCATGAATGAATCCCGGTTTCAACTGTGCTGGGCAGATGGCAGACGCATGGCATGGTGTGGGAGAGCGGTTTTCTGACGTCAACATTTTTAACATTGTAAATAAGAATTTGTTCTGACTTAAAAACAGTGCCCCCTGGTGGCAGTGGGGTTATGGTGTGGGCAGGCATAAACTACTGATAACTAACACATTGCATTTTATCGATGGCTATTTAAATGCACAGAGATACCGTGACGAGATCCTGTCGTGCCATTCATCCACCGCCATCACCTCATGTCTCAGCATGATAATGCACGGCCCCATGTCACAAGGATCTGTACATAATTCCTGGACACTGAAAATGTCCCAGTTCTTCCATGGCCTGCATACTCACCAGACACGTCACCCACTGAGCATGTTTGGGATGCTCTGGATCTACATGTACGACAGTGTGTTCCAGTTCCCACCAATATCCAGTAACACACAGCCATTGAAGAGGAGTGGAACAACATTCCACAGGCTCCAATCACCAGCCTGATCAACTCCATGTGAAGGAAATGTGTTGTGCTGCATGAGGTAAATGGTGGTCACACCAGATACTGACTGGTTTTCTGAACCACAACCCTACTTTTATTTTTAAGGTCATCTGTATTCACAGTCATGTGAAATCCATAGATTAGGGCCTAATGAATTTATTTAAATTAACTGATTTCCTTATATGAACTGTAAATCTTTGAAATTATTGCATGTTGCGTTTATATTTTTGTTCAGTGTAGTTAAAGAATAAATGCAAACTAGAAAACAGTATTTTGCTATTTAAGCCTCCCTTTGAAACATTATCTTGTGCTTTTGACAGTGTGCAGATCGATACAGGACTAGCCTAGATCATCTCACTAACACATCTCACTCACCTGACCTGTAGTAGCCTAGGGTTGTTAGGAGACCTCCCTGAACACACTGACTCACAGCAGCCTGCAAGACCTTCCTCATCTCCTCCTCCTCTTCAACACCCGTTTCTCCTGTCTTTTCATCTGTCTGAGAAACAGATCATCATAACCTGTGCCGCACTGTGTGTGTGTGTGTGTGTGTACCTGGTGATTTCTCCTCACCTGTTTGTCAGGGTGCAGCTGTGTGTGAATGTGTGTCTGTCGTTGCAGGCAGAAGGACGGTGGTATTGTATTCTCGTCTCTCAGGTATGCCTTCTCTAGAGCACGGGTACTGATGCCCGCTCGCTGGCACACCTGGAGCAGCCTGTGGAACTCTGACACCTCCACCTGGGAAGGTAAACACACAGCACCATACTGTGCCCCCACCAGAGCCTGCAGCGCCACCCACAGGACACACAGAGAAGTACAGGAATTACTACATGTGTGTAGGGTTGATTAGGGAAAAGGGGTTATCCTAAATGTACTAAGTAGGGTGTAGGGGTTGATTTGGGACGTGGATGTGGTGTCTTACCACTAGGTAGGGTCCGTCAGAGCTTTCTCTACACGCCTGTAGTAGCTTTTGTCTAGTCTGTTGGTCTGGCCCGGTTCTGGGATCACTTGCCTCATAAGGGTCTATCACCTACATACACATGATAGAGAATCCTATTGAATCAGACCTTCACAATCTTCCCTAGTTCACAGCAAAAGCTGGGCCTAGTATTGTCACCTGAGAGTCAGCTTAAGTGTGTGAGTCAACTTAACTACAATATTCTGGAGAGAGATGATTTATTATCAAACATATAGTATGACGTGTGTTATCGTTCACACAGCTGTAAAAATACATTTACAAAACATCAAGTCCATCTGAATATGGGTTTTGTTCAACAAGCTCATAACTCCTGCTGCTCAATAGAGATAATAACTTCACACATCATATTGCCTGAAGGAAAACTCACACTCAACACACACACATACACACAGTCACTCAGCACCTGTTCATACTCAACAATAACACACCCCTCCCCTGCTCTCTCTTCATGGCACCATTGTGAGAACATCCTCTATCCCCTACCAATCAACAGCAGAATGTGTTGAGTTGAACTGCTCCTAAAGGCCGGTTTCTGTAGAGGCTTTGATCTCACGCTCTTTATTTACCTTTATTTAACAAGGGAAGTCAGTTAAGAACACATTGTTATTTTCAATGATGGGGGTTAACTGCCTGTTCAGGGGCAGAACGACAGATTGTACCTTGTCAGCTCGGGGGTTTGAACTCACAACCTTCTGGTTACTAGTCCAACGCTCTAACCACTAGGCTACGCTGCCGCCCCATGAGGGGTACTGAATAGTTCACCAACTGCCATGATACAGGATAAGCTAAATAAGACTGTCCTACAGTATGATACAGGACCAGCTAAATAAGACCTTCCTACAGTATGATACAGGACCAGCTAAATAAGATCTGCCTACAGTATGATACAGGACCAGCTAAATAAGGCCGTCCTACAGTATGATACAGGACCAGCTAAATAAGATCTGCCTACAGTATGATACAGGACCAGCTAAATAAGACCTGCCTACAGTATGATACAGGACCAGCTAAATAAGACTGTCCTACAGTATGATACAGGACCAGCTAAATAAGACTGTCCTACAGTATGACCAGCTAAATAAGACTGTCCTACAGTATGATACAGGACCAGCTAAATAAGATCTGCCTACAGTATGATACAGGACCAGCTAAATAAGACCTGCCTACAGTATGATACAGGACCAGCTAAATAAGGCCGTCCTACAGTATGATACAGGACCAGCTAAATAAGGCCGTCCTACAGTATGATACAGGACCAGCTAAATAAGGCCGTCCTACAGTATGATACAGGACCAGCTAAATAAGGCCGTCCTACAGTATGATACAGGACCAGCTAAATAAGGCCGTCCTACAGTATGATACAGGACCAGCTAAATAAGATCTTCCTACAGTATGATACAGGACCAGCTAAATAAGATCTGCCTACAGTATGATACAGGGCCAGCTAAATAAGATCTGCCTACAGTATGACCAGCTAAATAAGACCATCCTACAGTATGATACAGGACCAGATAAATATGATCTTCCTACAGTATGATACAGGACCAGATAAATAAGACCATCCTACAGTATGATACAGGACCAGCTAAATAAGGCCGTCCTACAGAATGATATCCATTCCAACATCAAAACAGAGGTGACCTCTCACCTTGAAGTCCAGTCCGTATGTGTGTCTGCAGTGCTCCCTCAGCCTGGGAAACACATTTTCTCTCAGAGCCCTGCGTTCCACAACAGAGTCTAGACAACACACACAAGGGTTATACTTCCATTCCTTCTCCAACCAGTGTCATTCACCACACACACACAGGGGTTATACTTCCATTCCTTCTCCAATCAGTGTCATTCAGCACACACACAGGGGTTATACTTCCATTCCTTCTCCAATCAGTGTCATTCAGCACACACACACAGGGGTTATACTTCCATTCCTTCTCCAACCAGTGTCATTCAGCACACACAGAGGGGTTATACTTCCATTCCTTCTCCAACCAGTGTCATTCAGCACACACACACAGGGGTTATACTTCCATTCCTTCTCCAATCAGTGTCATACACCACACACACAGGGGTTATACTTCCATTCCTTCTCCAACCAGTGTCATACACCACACACACAGGGGTTATACTTCCATTCCTTCTCCAACCAGTGTCATACACCACACACACACAGTCAGACCTGCTGTACCTTCTGGATTAGAACACAGGTAAACCTTGATACAGGACTTGCATGATGCTGTTCGGGAGTCGTCCATGATTCTGTCAGAGGCATCGATAAGATATAAATGGAAAATAGCATCCACACGGGACAAAACAATTATAAATGTAAACTATTTTAGTAGGACCAAAGTAACAAACTTGCACAGGCTAGTAGTGAGTCCTGCCTAAACGATTCTCCCTTCCCCCCCCTTGCCTAGTCTCTCCTCCCCCTTGCTGTTCCCATCAGGAAACTGCCTTCTGATGCTGTTCTGGATAATGAACACTCTCTCTCAGATTCACACACTAGACAGATTTTGTATCACAAGTCTTTTAAGTTTACTGTGAATAACAAAAATGTTATGAAAAGTATTTTTCCAATCCGTTTTATTATTTAACATTTGTACACAATAAATACAAACTTTTTTTTTTTTTTTACAGCCAATAATAATATGCGGAAATAATTTTGCACCTGTTCTTAATGTTGTCACCATGGCAACATTCAGAAGAGAGAAGGCCTGTTGTTCAACTACACTGATTTAGCAGCTCGGAAACATCTCCAAATCAAAACAAAATCAAATAGATATATATATATATAAAGAAAGCTACAATAAACTAAAAGTACAGGGACACAGGACTGTTGTATAGAGGAAGATTACAGAGGTATATTTGACCAGAGAGATTAACCATAACAACACACGTATTGGAATAAAAAGTGTTGGCTTGATCTGTGGGTGACAACAGCTTTCTGACAAGATGGAGGACATTGATGTTAACCATAAACTTCAAAACCAGTTTGATAAACGTTCTGAAGATGTAAGAGAGAGATCAAGGAGAGGGCGTGGTTTGGAGCAGACCAAACTAGCCAAGCAAAGATAGGATCGTATCCTTCCTCCTCTCGCAGTATAATCACTCTCAAAGCTCATACACCACCTAAAACTAACAAATACACATTCTCTCTACAATCATTCAATATTCCTTAGAAATGTTTCATAATTCAAATCAAATATATGTATATATATATTTTAACATTTATAACACCATTCTAAAGGAGCACCTCACCCTCCAAGACCAAATGGTTCCCTGGCTTCTGTAGAACACGATGCTGGGTCAAAGGTTAGGGGTCAGAGGATAGGAATCAGAGGATAGGGGTCAGAGGTTAGGGGTCAGAGGTTAGGTGTCAGAAGGTTAGGTGTCAGAGGATATGGGTCAGATGTTAGGTGTCAAGAGGTTAGGAGTCAGAGGTTAGGTGTCAGAGGTTAGGTGTCAGAGGATATGGGTCAGATGTTAGGTGTCAGAGGTTAGGTGTCAGAGGTTAGGTGTCAGAGGTTATGGGTCAGAGGTTAGGTGTCAGAGGTTAGGTGTCAGAGGTTAGGTGTCAGAGGTTAGGTGTCAGAGGTTATGGGTCAGATGTTAGGTGTCAGAGGTTAGGTGTCAGAGGTTAGGTGTCAGAGGTTAGGTGTCAGAGGATATGGGTCAGATGTTAGGTGTCAGAGGTAAGGTGTCAGAGGTTAGGGGTCAGAGGTTAGGGGTCAGAGGTTAGGGGTCAGAGGTTAGGGGTCAGAGGTTAGGTGTCAGAGGTTAGGTGTCAGAGGTTAGGTGTCAGAGGATATGGGTCAGATGTTAGGTGTCAGAGGTTAGGTGTCAGAGGTTAGGTGTCAGAGGTTAGGTGTCAGAGGATATGGGTCAGATGTTAGGTGTCAGAGGTAAGGTGTCAGAGGTTAGGAGTCAGAGGTTAGGGGTCAGAGGTTAGGTGTCAGAGGATATGGGTCAGATGTTAGGTGTCAGAGGTAAGGTGTCAGAGGTTAGGAGTCAGAGGTTAGGGGTCAGAGGTTAGGGGTCAGAGGTTAGGAGTCAGAGGTAAGGTGTCAGAGGTTAGGAGTCAGAGGTTAGGAAGGTGCAGCCAGAATGAGACAGCAACACTGAAAAACAACAGAAATACAAACAAGAGAATAAAACCAATCAAAGAGAATAAAGTGCTATGATGTCTCCAGGTTGGGAAGGCTTGAAGGGGCTGGTAATGGATATTGGTCAGGTATATCCCTCACAGGTTGTTCAATCTTCTATACGATAGGGCATATCACCGTAAAATAAACTATCATTGTGGCAGGTTTGAAATGTGCAAGCCAATTCGCTGTGTGAAATGTTAGGACCTAATTTATCAGCCTGAAGTGCTTTCCAAATCTACACAACATCATATGTCAAAGTTCAAGGGTCAAACTGAAAGGTCACAAGTGAGACAAGTCCGACCCTTTCCCACATCTACCTCTTCCTCCTCAGTAACTTTAGGGGCTCGGTAGGGATGTGGTATACCATTAATTACTTAGTGGGTAGGACGCGGAATCAAAATCACACCAACAAAAAAATTGTGATTGAAACAACGTAGACTTCCTGGTTTCAATAATAAAAGCTGCAGTCTTAAAGTAGGAATACACAAAAAGGTGTCAGAAAGCATCTCCCCTGGACATGTTATCCTCTGTGGTGCAGCTCCTCTGGACATGTTATCCCCTGTGGAGCATCTCCTCTGGACATGTTATCCCCTGTGGAGCATCTCCTCTGGACATGTTATCCCCTGTGGAGCATCTCCTCTGGACATGTTATCCCCTGTGGAGCATCTCCTCTGGACATGTTATCCCCTGTGGAGCATCTCCTCTGGACATGTTATCCCCTGTGGAGCATCTCCTCTGGACATGTTGTCCCCTGTGGTGCATCTCCTCTGGACATGTTATCCTCTGTGGTGCAGCTCCTCTGGACATGTTGTCCCCTGGACATGTTGTCCCCTGTGGTGCAGCTCCTCTGGACATGTTGTCCCCTGTGGTGCAGCTCCTCTGGACATGTTGTCCCCTGGACATGTTGTCCCCTGTGGTGCAGCTCCTCTGGACATGTTGTCCCCTGGACATGTTGTCCCCTGTGGTGCAGCTCCTCTGGACATGTTATCCCCTGTGGTGCAGCTCCTCTGGACATGTTGTCCCCTGGACATGTTGTCCCCTGTGGTGCAGCTCCTCTGACATGTTGTCCCCTGGACATGTTGTCCCCTGTGGTGCAGCTCCTCTGGACATGTTGTCCCCTGTGGTGCAGCTCCTCTGGACATGTTGTCACCTGGACATGTTGTCCCTGTGGTGCAGCTCCTCTGGACATGTTGTCCCCTGGACATGTTGTCCCCTGTGGTGCAGCTCCTCTGGACATGTTGTCCCCTGGACATGTTGTCCCCTGTGGTGCAGCTCCTCTGGACATGTTGTCCCCTGGACATGTTGTCCCCTGTGGTGCAGCTCCTCTGGACATGTTGTCCTCTGTGGTGATGTTGTTTTCTGCACCCTTCTCTACTTCCCTTCATTTCGGGTGGGCCTCTGGGTTCGTTCATTCAGTCGTTTAAATACAGTCTCTCTCCACTCAACATCCCCCTCACTCAGACTCCATCAGAGAGAGAGACACACACCCGGTCCAACACATAACCAGAACAGGGGTTGATTCTGACAGGCCGTCAGAGAAAACAGTCATCGTAAAGCATTAAATGCAGGTATCAGTATATATGTCTGAAGGGTAAACAGAAGCCTGACCAGGGGTTACAACCACAGCTGTAAAACACCAAACCTCTGACCCCATCTCTTAGAGCACTTCCTATTGTCTCCTCTGCACTGCCTGTTGATGACTACATATCAATGATACAAACACACACTGTTCATCAGAGGTTGAAGCTGAGGAGACTTATCTCTGTGTGTGTGTGTGTGTGTGTGTGTGTGTGTGGTGGTTACCACTGATCCATACAAACTGCAGATAGACAGAACAGTCTGTCTGAGAAGGAGAGAGAGATGGAGGGAGGTGTTAGAGAACGTTCAGGGAGGATCCAGCCCCACCTTTCTCCCTCCATCTCTCCCTCCCTCTCTCCCTTCCTCCCTCCCTCTCTCCCTTCCTTCCTCCCTCCCTCCCTCTCTCTCTCTCTCCCTCTCTCCCTCCCTCCCTCCCTCCCTCTCTCCCTTCCTTCCTCCCTCCCTCCCTCTCTCCCTCCCTCCCTCCCTCCCTCTCTCCCTTCCTCTCTCTCTCCCTTCCTCCCTCCCTCCCTCTCTCCCTTCCTCCCTCCCTCCCTCTCTCTCTCTCTCCCTTCCTCTCTCTCTCTCTCTCTCTCCCCCTCTCCCTCTCTCCCTCCATCTCTCTCTCCCTCCATCCCTCCCTCCATCTCTCCCTCTCTCCCTCCATCTCTCCCTCCCTCTCTCCCTCCTTCCCTCTCTCCCTTCCTCCCTCCCTCTCTCCTTCCCTCTCTCCCTTCCTCTCTCCTTCCCTCTCTCCCTCTCTCCCTCCATCTCTCCCTCCCTCTCTCCCTCCTTCCCTCTCTCCCTTCCTCCCTCCCTCTCTCATTCCCTCTCTCTCTCCCTCCTTCCCTCCCCCTCTCCCTTCCTCCTTCCCTCTCTCTCTCCTTCCCTCTCTCCCTTCCTCCCTCCCTCTCTCCTTCCCTCTCTCCCTTCCTCTCCTTCCCTCTCTCCCTCCCTCTCTCCCTCCTTCCCTCTCTCCCTTCCTCCCTCCCTCTCTCCTTCCCTCTCTCCCTCCATCTCTCCCTCTCTCCCTCCTTCCCTCCCCCTCTCCCTTCCTCCCTCCCTCTCTCCCTTCCTCCCTCCCTCTCTCCTTCCCTCTCTCCCTTCCTCCCTCCCTCTCTCTCTCTCCTTCCCTCTCTCCCTTCCTCCCTCCCTCTCTCCCTCTCTCCTTCCCTCTCTCCCTTCCTCCCTCCCTCTCTCTCTCTCCTTCCCTCTCTCCCTTCCTCCCTCCCTCTCTCCCTTCCTCCCTCCCTCTCTCCTTCCCTCTCTCCCTTCCTCCCTCCATCTCTCCTTCCCTCTCTCCCTTCCTCCCTCCCTGTCTCCTTCCCTCTCTCCCTTCCTCCCTCCCTCTCTCCTTCCCTCTCTCCCTTCCTCCCTCCATCTCTCCTTCCCTCTCTCCCTTCCTCCCTCCCTCTCTCCCTTCCTCCCTCCCTGTCTCCTTCCCTCTCTCCCTTCCTCCCTCCCTCTCTCCTTCCCTCTCTCCCTTCCTCCCTCCATCTCTCCTTCCCTCTCTCCCTTCCTCCCTCCCTCTCTCCCTTCCTCCCTCCCTCTCTCCTTCCCTCTCTCCCTTCCTCCCTCCATCTCTCCATACCCTTTAACTGTATGTACAATGCTATTTCAGGTTGACATATGGATCAACTTCTACTACATATAAAATAGATACTCCAATCAGCGGGTTAGGCTAATATGAAACATTGCTATGACAACAGTAATGTACTGTACTAATCCACATTAAACACGTATGATACGACTATATATGGCAAGAACAGGGGAATCCCAGCTCACATAGCAGATAAAACTCCCTTTCATAGCAACTCTCCTCCTCAACATGTCTCCTTTTCATTCTCCTCTTCCTCCCGCTCTTCCTCCTTTCATTCAAAATGGCTGCCAGATGGGAGCAAAGTTAAGGCAACAGACAGTCTGACACAGAGGGAGAGGAGGGGTGAGCAGGGAGGGGCTTCTACTCCTTGTTGCTAGGAGACATAATCATCTTCCTTCCCTTGTTTTTTCCTAGTGTTGGGAGGTAGGGGGGAGAGAAGGGGGAGTTTGTCCCAGTGTTGGGAGGTAGGGGGGAGAGAAGGGGGAGTTCGCCCCAGTGTTGGGAGGTAGGGGGGAGAGAAGGGGGAGTTCACCCCAGTGTTGGGAGGTAGGGGGGAGAGAAGGGGCAGTTCGCCCCAGTGTTGGGAAGTAGGGGGGAGAGAAGGGGGAGTTCGCCCCAGTGTTGGGAGGTAGGGGGGAGAGAAGGGGGAGTTCGCCCCAGTGTTGGGAGGTAGGGGGGAGAGAAGGGGGAGTTTGTCCCAGTGTTGGGAGGTAGGGGGGAGAGAAGGGGGAGTTCTTCCCAGTGTTGGGAGGTAGGGGGGAGAGATCCCGGACGAGCCCCCATTATGTTACGCACGCCTCTATGAAGAGGGAACGCAACACCCTGCTACAACTAAACTCTCCGTGAAGCGAAAAAGGTATGGACTGTAGGTGCAAGTAAGGATGACAACAGGCAGAATGTGGTACCGTTTACAAGGACTTTATTCCTTTACACGGTAATATGGGGAAAAGGGGCTGGACGGAACCAAAGCAAAGAAAGTACATCTCAAAGCCCCCCCCTCTCCTATCTTACCTGCCTACCCACTACTTACCTAATTTAGCACCACCTGGTGCCCTAACCAAAATACAGGGGGTGTCTGTCACCCCAGGGAAGGCTACAGTGACTTACTTAGGGAAACAAGTGGGACGAGGTCAAGTGCGCCCAATAACTGGCAAAGTGGAAGCAATTGTTGCCTTTCCTGCTCCCACTACTCGCCGCCAGTTGCGCAGATTCCTAGGGATGGTAGGGTACTATCGTACATTCTGTAAGAATTTCTCGACGGTAGTAGCTCCCCTTTCATCTCTGCTTAGTCCCAAGGTACCATTCAAGTGGTCAAGGACTGTAACTACGCTTTTGAGTCCGCTAAAGCATTACTTTGTAGCGCCCCAGTGCTTGCCCCCCCCAACTTTGACAAACCTTTTAAGTTGGAGGTAGATGCAAGTATAGTGGGGGTGGGTGCGGTTCTCTTACAGGAAGATGAAGACGGAGTGGATCGGCCCGTCAGTTTCTTCTCCCGTAAGTTCAACTCGTGTCAGTCAAGATACTCTACAATTGAACAAGAGACGCTGGCTTTATTGCTTGCCTTACAGTTCTTTGAGGTATATGTGGGCTCCAGTGCCTTGCCTGTTATGGTCTTCACAGACCATAATCCGTTGGTGTTCTTGAAACAAATGTACAACCAGAACCGCCGCCTTATGCGGTGGGCTCTGATTGTACAAAGATATAATGTACAGATAGCTTATGTGAAGGGCTCGGCGAATGTGGTTGCTGACGCTCTATCACGGGTTTACTAACTGGGGATACGTTGGCATTTGTTATTGCAAAACTAGGTTTGCAATTTTTGTGGTGGGCGTGTTACGTTCCCCAGATTATGTGTTGTAGTTTGTGTATTTACATGTGTTTATTTCAGGAAATGGCTTCCTGAAATCCCTCAAACAGCTGATTGGTCGACTCCAGGGCTAATTGGAGAGCTGACCCCGCCCCCTCGTCAAGACGCAGCTGTCTACAATTACCCATTCCTTCTGAAGCTATATAAAAGCCAGTGTTCTGTTCAGGAGGGAGATCTTTTTGGAGAGAGATCTTTTTGGAGAGAGATCTTTTTGCAGACAGATCTTTTTGCAGACAGATCTTTTTGCAGACATTTTGTTAGATCTTTTTGGAGGTAGAGATTTTGCTAGAGGTAGGGATTGCTGAGATTGATTGTGATAGAGGTTGATTTTGCTGGGAGTTCATTGCTGGAAAGTGGTATGTTCTGTGAGTTTGTTGCTCAGAAAGAGCTTATTTGATGTCCTTTGTTTCTTAGTTTGTTTGTGAAATAGTTTAATATTCTGTTTCATTTGTTCCCAGGGGGGAAGGGGAAGGCACCTTGGGAGTGTTTAGGCAAGAGGCCCGCGGGCATACATATACCCGTAGTATATTCACTGTCTAGGCACACTAGGTAAGACCTGGGCGGACCACCCCCTGTATTTTGGTTAGGGCACCAGGTGGTGCTAAATTAGGTAAGTAGTGGGTAGGCAGGTAAGATAGGAGAGGGGGGGGCTTTGAGATGTACTTTCTTTGCTTTGGTTCCGTCCAGCCCCTTTTCCCCATATTACCGTGTAAAGGAATAAAGTCCTTGTAAACGGTACCACATTCTGCCTGTTGTCATCCTTACTTGCACCTACAGTCCATACCTTTTTCGCTTCACGGAGAGTTTAGTTGTAGCAGGGTGTTGCGTTCCCTCTTCATAGAGGCGTGCGTAACAAAGGGGGAGATCGTCCCAGTGTTGGGAGGTAGGGGGGAGAGAAGGGGGAGTTCGTCCCAGTGTTGGGAGGTAGGGGGGAGAGAAGGGGGAGTTCTTCCCAGTGTTGGGAGGTAGGGGGGAGAGAAGGGGGAGTTCTTCCCAGTGTTTGGAGAGAAGGGGGAGTTCTATGGTTCAAAGGTTAGAGGTAAAGCCCAGTTCAAAGTTCAGTCACTCAGGTCTGCAGGGCAGCGCTGTCCTGTCCGTCTGTATGTCACACCAGTGTGATCTCCACCTCCTCAGTCTTCTCTGCTTTTTTGCGAGGTTTCTGCTTGGGGGGCGGGGGGGCTGCACGGACCTATGGAGCGGGGGAGGGAGCGGGGGAGGGAGGGGGGGCATTAAACACATATCTGATCTACATGTAGTAATGACTTTAAATCCACACTGCTTCTCCCAATACTGGCCTTGATCTACATGTAGTAATGACTTTAAATCCACACTGCTTCTCCCAATACTGGCCTTGATCTACATGTAGTAATGACTTTAAATCCACACTGCTTCTCCCAATACTGGCCTTGATCTACATGTAGTAATGACTTTAAATCCACACTGCTTCTCCCAATACTGGCCTTGATCTACGCCTGCTGAAAGGTTGATTATTTGGGGTGGCTTACAGGTCGTAGTTTGCTAGGGCCTCCGTCGGGAGTGAACTCTGGAGAAACTGGACTCAGAGCAGAACTATGATCTGATGAGAGAGAGAAGGGGACAGAGACAGAGAGAAGGGGACAGAGAGAAGGGGACAGAGACAGAGAAAAGGGGACAGAGACAGAGAGAAGGGGACAGAGACAGAAAGAAGGGGACAGAGACAGAGAGAAGGGGACAGAGACAGAGAGAAGGGGACAGAGACAGAGAGAAGGGGACAGAGAGAAAGAGAGAGAGGCAGATAAAGACAGGCAGAGAGAGATGTACTCATTTTACAGTCTTACCGACTGTATGTAATTGTCATGTTACTCCTTCTTACATGTGTAAAAACAAAACCCAGCATTGGTCGCTCTCTTACTGTGAGTGGGTCCCTTGTACGTTGTGGGAGGCGGCTTGTGTTCCCCGTTGACAGAGGGTGAGCGAGGGAGGGGCGGAGGGGTGGGGGTGTCTGGGGTGGCATAGGGGCTGCACGGGGGCTGATCATACAGAGGGAGGGGTGGCAGGGAGGAGGGCAGCCTCGAAGATGGAGAGATCTGGAAGGGGGAGGAAAGATAAAGATGGAAAGAGGGAGACAAACAGAAAGAGAGGGACATTTAGGGTTTAGAGGACAGTGTCAATCATCTTTCACAGATTCTGCATACCGAGACTTATTCATAACCATTGAAAACACAGTCTCCATATCATTGTTCTCCAGGCCGACAGACAGGAAGTGAGCCAGGCGACAAACGTTTAGCACTCAGTCCAAACCAAGATAACAGAGCCGTTATTCTCAGAGGACTGGAGTAGTTCTAATCACACTGTTATCTACAGTAAACAACTCCTGTTAAACTCCAGGAAGGATATGACCACTCCTAAACCAATCACAGAACTAGACATAACAGCCAAACAGACACATTAATGGATGCCATGTTTCATCGTAGACCCAAATACACTACATGACCAAAAGTATGTGGACACCTGCTCAACGAACATCTCATTCCAAACTCATGGGCATTAATATGGAGTTGGTCCCCCCTTTGCTGCTATAACAACCTCCACTCTTCTGGGAAGGCTTTCCACTAGATGTTGGAATATTGCTGCAGGGACTTGCTTCCATTCAGCCACAAGAGCATTAGTGAGGTCGGCACTGATTTTGGGCGATTAGGCTTGGCTCACAGTCGGCTTTACAATTCATCCCAAAGGTGTTCGATGGGGTTGAGGTCAGGAAGTTCTTTCACACCTATCTCAACAAGCCATTTCCTTATGGACCTCGCTTTGTGCACAGGGGGTTTTGTCATGCTGTAGCCACAGAGTTAGAAGCACAGAATCAACTAGGTCTAGCCCGAACCATGAAAAACAGCCCCAGACCATTATTCCTCATCCACCAAACTTTACAGTTGGCACAATGCATTGGGGCAGGTAGCGTTCTTATGGCATCCGCCAAACCCAGAATTGTCAGTCGCATTGCCAGATGCTGATTCATCACCCCAAAGAACTGCTTCCACTGCTTCAGAGTCCATTGGCAACGAGCTTTAAAACCAGTCCAATGCGTGTCATTGCACATGGTGATCTTAGGCTTGTGTGCGGCTGCTCGGCCATGGAAACCCACAGCTCCCAACAAACAGTTCTTCTGCTGATGTTGCTTCCAGAGTCTGGAACTCTGTAGTGAGTGTTGCAACTGAGGACAGACGATTTTTACGCTCTTCAGCACTCGGCAGTCCCGTTCTGTGAGCTTGAGTGGCCTACCACTTTGCGGATGAACCGTTGTTGCTCCTAGATGTTTCCACTTCACAATAACAGCACTTAAAGTTGACCGGGGCAGCTCTAGGAGGGCAGAAATTTGACGAATTGACTTGTTGGAAAGGTGGCATCCTATGACACTGTCACATTGAAAGTCACTGAGCTCTTCAGTAAGGCCATTCTCCTGCCAATGTTTGTCTATGGAGGTTGCATGGCTTTTATACACCTGTCTGCAACGGGTCTGGCTAAAATAGCCAAATCCACTAATTGGAAGGGGTGTCCACATACTTATGTAAATATAGTGTATGAAGGGGAGTCCACATACTTATGTAAATATAGTGTATGAAGGGGTGTCCACATACTTATGTAAATATAGTGTATGAAGGGGTGTCCACATACTTATGTAAATATAGTGTATGAAGGGGTGTCCACATACTTATGTAAATATAGTGTATAGTGAATGAGTAGGTGTGCCCAACATTTTGACTGGTACTGTAGCTGTGTGTATGCGTTCGTGCATTTGTGTGTGTGTGTTTCTGTTCTCAAGTGGGTGCGTGTGTTTACAAGTGTGTGTGCTCCATTCTCTCCGCTCTCCGTCAGGTCCTCCACCAGTACAGAAGGGAACACTCCCACTCGTCCGTTAAACTCTCCCTCCCAGAAGCCATCGTCAGTTTGGGTGTCTCTGTTGAGTAGACGGATGACAGCCCCCTCTGGGAAGGACAGCTCCTCATCCGCCTGGCCTGCGTAATCATACAACGCCCTCACAAAACTCACTGGGGAGAGGGACAGCGGGGGAGAGGGACAGCGGGGGACAGTGGGGGAGGGGGGAGGGACAGTGGGGGAGGGACAGTGGGGGAGAGGGGGGGGGAGAGAGAGAGGGTTATCACTTAATTCTGGAACAATCAATGAGGCTTGAACCTATTGAAGTGAGTTGACACACACTGGGTTCAGACGTTTACTATTGAGGTGAGTTAACAC
This sequence comes from Oncorhynchus kisutch, assembly GCF_002021735.2. Classification (NCBI taxonomy): domain Eukaryota; kingdom Metazoa; phylum Chordata; class Actinopteri; order Salmoniformes; family Salmonidae; genus Oncorhynchus; species Oncorhynchus kisutch. The sequence continues at coordinate 12,673,286 of NC_034191.2, read as the reverse complement.
ACTGGGTTCAGACATTTACTATTGAGGTGAGTTAACACACATGTACATGTGTGTGTAATGGTGTGCGTGTGTAGTGGTGTGTACATGTGTGTGTAATGGTGTGCGTGTGTAGTGGTGTGTACATGTGTGTGTAATGGTGTGCGTGTGTAGTGGTGTGTACATGTGTGTGTAATGGTGTGCGTGTGTAGTGGTGTGTACATGTGTGTGTAATGGTGTGCGTGTGTAGTGGTGTGTACATGTGCGTGTGTAGTGGTGTGTACATGTGTGTGTAATGGTGTGCGTGTGTAGTGGTGTGTACATGTGTGTGTAATGGTGTGCGTGTGTAGTGGTGTGTACATGTGTGTGTAATGGTGTGCGTGTGTAGTGGTGTGTACATGTGTGTGTAATGGTGTGCGTGTGTAGTGGTGTGTACATGTGCGTGTGTAGTGGTGTGTACATGTGTGTGTAATGGTGTGCGTGTGTAGTGGTGTGTACATGTGTGTGTAATGGTGTGCGTGTGTAGTGGTGTGTACATGTGTGTGTAATGGTGTGCGTGTGTAGTGGTGTGTACATGTGTGTGTAATGGTGTGCGTGTGTAGTGGTGTGTACATGTGTGTGTAATGGTGTGCGTGTGTAGTGGTGTGTACATGTGTGTGTAATGGTGTGTGTGTGTAGTGGTGTGTACATGTGTGTGTAATGGTGTGCGTGTGTAGTGGTGTGTACATGTGTGTGTAATGGTGTGCGTGTGTAGTGGTGTGTACATGTGTGTGTAATGGTGTGCGTGTGTAGTGGTGTGTACATGTGTGTGTAATGGTGTGCGTGTGTAGTGGTGTGTACATGTGTGTGTAATGGTGTGCGTGTGTAGTGGTGTGTACATGTGTGTGTAATGTGTGCGTGTGTAGTGGTGTGTACATGTGTGTGTAATGGTGTGCGTGTGTAGTGGTGTGTACATGTGTGTGTAATGGTGTGCGTGTGTAGTGGTGTGTACATGTGTGTGTAATGGTGTGCGTGTGTAGTGGTGTGTACATGTGTGTGTGTGTTCTTACAGCTGGCGTCTCCGTTGATGCTGCCTGTGTGTATCTCTGGCTCGGTGGAGTTGGAGGAGGTGTGTGATCGTGCGTCCAGGGCAGAGAGAGACTGGAGCATGCTCAGTAGGCTGTTAGAGGTGGGGAACTGAAGATACTTCTCTGGGACGTAGCCAATCAGCCCCCTCTTGTTCCTCGCCTGAAACAACCAATTACACAACAGGATGTTAAGACCGTTAACTAATCACAGAGCTCTGTGTTAAAGGACAACCCTGGTCAAGCAGAGGACTATATTACACAGAGCTCTGTGTTAAAGGACAACCCTGGTCAAGCAATGAAAGAGGACTATATTACACAGAGCTCTGTGTTAAAGGACAACCCTGGTCAAGCAATGAAAGAGGACTATATTACACAGAGCTCTGTGTTAAAGGACAACCCTGGTCAAGCAATGAAAGAGGACTATATTACACTGTGTTTACTGTCTGATTGCTGTTGTTACCTTGACCCAGTCCTCCATGTCTCCATCTTCTATCACCTCCAACATCTCATGCTCCTCTATACTCAACTCATCTGGCTGAGACGCCTGGAGACACAGACAGAGACACAGACAGACAGACACAGACAGACAGGGAGACACAGACAGGGAGAGACACAGACAGGGAGAGACACAAACAGACAGGGAGACAGACAGACAGAGAGACAGACAGAGAGACAGACAGACAGAAAGACAGACAGAGACACAGACAGACAGAGAGACAGACAGACAGGGAGACACAGACAGGGAGAGACACAGACAGGGAGACACAGACGGGGAGAGACACAAACAGACAGGGAGACAGACAGACAGGGAGACAGACAGACAGGGAGACAGACAGACAGGGAGACAGACAGACAGGGAGACAGACAGACAGAGAGACAGACAGACAGAGAGACAGACAGACAGAGACACAGACAGAGACACAGACAGAGACACAGACACAGACAGAGACAGACAGAGAGACAGACACAGATAGGGAGACAGACAGGGAGAGAGACAGGGAGACAGACAGGGAGACAGACAGGGAGACAGAGACAGGGAGACAGACAGGGAGACAGACAGGGAGACAGACAGAGGCACAGACAGAGGCACAGACAGGGAGAGGCACAGACAGAGACACAGACAGGGAGAGGCACAGACAGGGAGACAGACAGGGAGACAGACAGGGAGACAGACAGGGAGACAGACAGGGAGACAGACAGTGCGAGAGAGCGAGACAGAGAAAGAGAGACAGAGCGAGTGAAAGATAGGAAAGGGGAGAAGGGAGGAGAAAGGAGAAAATGAGGATAATTAACAATGGACAATATAGACAACTGATATTTCATGGCTCTAATGTTACATATAACCCAGTGTTCAGATGGGTGGGGCCCTCTGATTCTGACCTGATGGGTGGGGCCCTCTGATTCTGACCTGATGGGTGGGGCCCTCTGATTCTGACCTGATGGGTGGGGCCCTCTGATTCTGACCTGATGGGTGGGGCCCTCTGATTCTGACCTGATGGGTGGGGCCCTCTGATTCTGACCTGATGGGGGGTGGGGCACCCTGACCTGATGGGGGGGGGGCACCCTGACCTGATGGGTGGGGCACCCTGACCTGACCTGATGGGTGGGAACCCTGACCTGACCTGATTGGGGGGGAACCCTGACCTGATGGGTGGGGCACCATGACCTGATGGGGGGGAACCCTGACCTGACCTGATGGGTGGGGCACCCTGACCTGATGGGGGGAACCCTGACCTGACCTGATGGGTGGGGCACCATGACCTGATGGGGGGGAACCCTGACCTGACCTGATGGGTGGGGCACCATGACCTGATGGGTGGGGCACCCTGACCTGACCTGATGGGTGGGGCACCCTGACCTGACCTGATGGGTGGGGCACCCTGACCTGACCTGATGGGGGGGGCACCCTGACCTGACCTGATGGGGGGGGGGGAGCACCCTGACCTGATGGGGGGGGCACCCTGACCTGACCTGATGGGGGGGGGGAGCACCCTGACCTGATGGGGGGGAGCACCCTGACCTGATGGGGGGGGGGGCGACCTGACCTGATGGGGGGGGGGCACCCTGACCTGACGGGTGGGAACAAAACAAGCTTACATAGCTCGTTTACACACTTTCATCTTAATGTACATATTGCTACAAAATCTGTCTAGATAAAGAATGTGTGGAAATACATTATCTAGCACAGCTAAGCAAATACGTTGTTCAGTGTGTGTGTGTGTGTGTGTGTGTGTGTGTGTGTGTGTGTGTGTGTGTCTGTGCGTGCATTACCTTGTATGAGTAGAGGACTTTGCAGGTGAGTGGGTAGTTCCTGAGAGTCCCAGAGGGGCTGGAGCTGCTGTCATCAAACACCTCCATGTTCTCCTCACACTCCTCTCCCTCCGACCGCTCCAGATCAACCGGGCCCTACACACAGACACGTCACAATGAGCTACTTCCAAATTATCCAGTGTGGTTCCGTCCTTGTTCTCTCTGGTTCTCTCCAGTTCTCTCTCCTTGTCCTTCTGAGTCAGGTGATATGAAGGGCGTCGATATTAAACCCCTCCTCTACCTTTCCTCAGGGAATCTCATTGGCTCAGGGAGATCAGGTGATTCAGGTGGCATATGGGCCCGCCCCCACTGAGACCGGACACAGCAACCCAACCAGGACAGAACAACTGTGTGTGTTTTTCTCTGTGTGTATTCAAAACTCACTATGTTCCTGATAAAAAGCTAAGAAAATCACTAAACTCTACACCTCCATCGGAGCAGAAAAACAACAGCTGTGTGTGTGTGTGGACTAGAGGTCAACCGACTTTCATTTTTCAATGCCGATACCGATTATTGGAGGACCAAAAAAGCCGATACCGATTAATCGGCCAATTTTTTAAAATGTATTTGTAGTGCAATATGTGCACAGAACATGAGAACATATGAAAGCTGGTGGTTCCTTTTAACATGAGTCTTCATATTTTGACATGACTCTTCAATAGTTTTAGGTTGTAGTTATTATAGGAATTATAGGACTATTTCCCTCTATACCATTTGTATGTCATTAACCTTTGACTATTGGATGTTCTTATAGGCACTTTAGTATTGCCAGTGTAACAGTATAGCTTCCGTCCCTCTCCTCGCCCGTACCTGGGCTCGAACCAGGAACACATCGACAACAGCCCACCATCGAAGCAGCGTTACCCATGCAGAGCAAGGGGAACAACTACTAGAAGGCTCAGAGCGACTGACATTTGAAACGCTATTAGCGCGCACTAACTAGCTAGCCATTTCACTTCGGTTACACCAGCCTCATCTCGGGAGTTGATAGGCTTGAAGTCATAAACAGCGCAATGCTTGACGCACAATGAAGAACTGTTGGCAAAACGTACGAAAGTGCTGTTTGAATGAATGTTTACACGCCTGCTTCTGCCTACCACCGCTCAGTCAGATACTTAGATACTTGTATGCTCAGTCAGATTATATGCAAACGCAGGACACGCTAGATAATATCTAGTAATATCATCAACCATGTGTAGTTAACTAGTGATTATGATTGATTGTTTTTTATAAGATAAGTTTAATGCTAGCTGGCAACTTACCTTGGCTTACTGCATTCGCATAACAGGCAGTCTCCTTGTGTAGTGCAACGAGAGAGAGGCAGGTCGTTATCGCTTTGGACTAGTTCATTGTAAGGTTGCAAGATTGGATCCCCCGAGCTGACAAGGTGAAAATCTGTCGTTCTGCCCCTGAACGAGGAAGTTAACACACACACTCCCAGAGCCCTCACCTCCTCCCCGTAGGCTGTCTCGTCATTGTTGGTAATCGTCATTGTTGTGTCGTCTGCAAACTTAATGATTGAGTTGGAGGCGTGCGTGGCCATGAAGTCATGGGTGAACAGGGAGTACAGGAGGGGGCTGAGCACGCACCCTTGTGGGGCTCCAGTGTTGAGGATCAGTGATGTGAACAGCATTCTTACATAGGTATTGCTCTGGTCCAGAAGGGATAGGGCAGTGTGCAGTGTGATGGCGATTACATCGTCTGTGGATCTATTGGGGCGGTAAGCAAATTGAAATAGGTCTAGGTGACAGGTAAGGTAGAGGTGATATGATCCTTGACTAGTCTCTCAAAGCACTTCATGATGACAGTCATTCAGTTCAGTTACTTTTGCTTTCTTGGGTACAGGAACAATGGTGGCCATCTTGAAGCATGTGGAGACAGCAGACTGGGATAGGTCCGTAAACACTCCAGCCAGCTGGTCTGCGCATGCTCTGAGGACGCGGCTAGGGATGCCGTCTTGCGAGGGTTAACACGCTTAAAATGTCTTACTCACGTTGGCCATGTAGAAGGAGAGCCCACAGTCCTTGATACCGGGTCGGGTTGGTGGCACTGTGTTATCCTTAAAGCGGGAGAAGGTGTTTAGTTTGTCCGGAAGCAAGACGTCAGTGTCCTCGACGTGGCTGTTTTCCCTTTTGTACTCTGTGATTGTCTGTAGACCCTGCCACATACGTCCTGTGTCGGAATGGTTGAATTGCGACTCCACTTTGTCTCTATACTGTCGTTTTGCCTGTTTGATTGCCTTACGGAGGGAATAACTACACTGTTTGTATTCTGCCATATTCCCAGTCACCTTACCAGTAGTTATTACTTCGGGGGAAAGGGTAATTGATTAGGAGATACTTTGCTCTCCATCACACTGGTGTGAAATGAACACTGGGCCGAGGGAACAGACAACTCCCTCAACTAATTCTCGAACTGTTACTCTTGTCATCCACACCACTTTCTCCCATTATCACTTTCCCCACTCTCTCCTCCTACTCTATCCCCCTCTCTCACTTCCTCTCTCTCTCCACCCCCTCTCTCTTTCTCTGGTGGTTGCTGCAGTATCATGTGAACAGAATGTTAAGTAGTGGATAGGAGCAGAGACTGCTTACCTCAACATCCTGCTGACACACACACACACACACACACACACAGGACCAAAGTGCTGAAGTCCACACACGCATGCCTTGGCTGCCGTGTGGCAAATATACATTTGTCTGTGATGATGACAGGTAGTGGGAGACGGGCATTGCAGGGAGTGTAGTGAGGGATTGTGGGTAGTTTCCTCCAAAATGAGGGACGGTGGTGTAGTGTGAGGGAGGGAGGGCAGGTGTCTCACCGAGAGTGAGGGATCGTGGGTAGTGTAGTTTACTGTAGCCCAGCGCTCATTTTCCAGCTCCTCCATCACCTGGTTCATGGCGCTCTTCAGCCAGGTATCCACGGCAACGCCCACCTGTCTCAGCAGGTCCAGACGAGCCTCTGCCTTCAGCTTTACTGTCTGGAGTGAGAGAGAGGTTACACACGCTGCTTGGTAATCAATATAACTGACACGGGACATTGGAGGACTCAATCTATCCCATCAACACTCAATCTATCCCAGGTAAGTAGTATGTACAGTACCAGTCAAAAGAGTGGACACACCTACTCCTCATTCAAGGGCTTTCCTTTATTTTTACTATTTTCTACATTGTAGAATAACAGTGAAGACATCAACACTATGAAATAACACATATGGAATTATGTAGTAACCAAAAAAGTGTTAAACAAATCTAAATATATTTTAGATTTTATGAAGTAGCCACCCTTTGCCTTGATGACAGCTTTGCACACTCTTGGCATTCTCTCAACTAGCTGATGTAGTCACCTGGAATGCATTTAAATTAACAGGTGTGCTTTGTTAAAAGTTAATTTGTGGAATTTCTTTCCTTCATAATGCGTTTGAGCCAATCAGTTGTGTTGTGACATGGTATGGGGTGGTATACAGAAGATTGCCCTATTTGGTAAAAGACCAAGTCCATATTATGGCAAGAACAGATCAAATAAGCAAAGAGAAACGACAGTCTATCATTACTTTATGACATGAACGTCAGTCAATCTTCAAGTGCAGTCATAAAAACCATCAAGTGCTATGATGAAAGTGTCTCTCATGAGGACCGCTACAGGAAAGGAAGAGTTCCTTCTGCTGCAGAGGAGAACTTCATTATAGTTACCAGCCTCAGAAGTTGTAGCCCAAATAAATGGATGATCTCTGCATGTGTGGTTCCTACCGTGAAGCATGGAGGAGGTTTGATGGTGTGGGGGTGCTTTTCTGGTGACACCCTCAGTGATTTATTTAGAATTCAAGGCACATTTAACCAGCATGGTTACCACAGAATTCTGCAGCAATACGCCATCCCATCTGGTTTGAGACTAGTGGGACTATCATTTGTTTTTCAACAGGACAATGACCCAACACACCTCCAGGCTGTGTAAAGGCTATTTGACCAAGAAGGAGAGTGATGTAGTGCTGCATCAGATGACCTGGCCCGACCTCAAACCAATTCAGATGGTTTGGGATGAGTTGGACCGCAGAGTGAAGGAAAAGCAGCCAACAAGTGCTCAGCATATCTCGGAACCCCTTCAAGACTGTTGGAAAAGCATTCCAGGTGAAGCTGGTTGAGAGAATGCCAAGAGTGTGCAAAGCTGTTATCAAAGCAAAGGGTGGCTACTTTGAAGAATCTAAAATCTAAAATAGATTTAGATTTGTTTAACACCTTTTTGGTTACTACATGATTCCATATGTGTTGATGTCTTGACTGTTATTTTACAATGTAGAAAATAGTAAAAATAAATAAAAACCCTTGAATGAGTAGGTGTGTCCAAACTTTTCACAGGTACTGTATGTACATAGGAAGTACAGGGAGATAAACTCATTACAGTCCATTTTCATGGAGATAAAAGCTCTTTAATGTCTGATCAGTATCAGGAAGTGGAATGTTGTTAATTATTGAGTACACTTTCATCACTAATGCTTCCTCCTCTGACCCCACCCACCATAGACTATTGGTTGTCCTGGCTCTGCTCCTCCCCTCAGGACCCATTAGATCCAAATGGACTCAGACATTCAACAGACAGCAGGAGATAATGGGGGCTGGGAGAGAGAGAGGGAGGGAGGGGAGGTAGACAGATGGGAGGGTGGTGGACAGAAAGGGAGGTGGAGAGAGTTGGAGGGAGGGGCGATGTGGAGAGTGGTTCATATCCGTGTGAATTTCTCATCTCTGTCTGTGGGCGCTATGACTACATCAGCCAGCAGGGGGTGCCAGAGAGAGGGAAATCACAGAGACCGATAGGACAGATATGATTTTTTATTTAACCTTTATTTAATTAGGCAAGTCAGTTAAGAACAAATTCTTATTCATAACGACAGCCTAGCCCGGCTAAACCAGGAAGACGATGGGCCAATTGTGCACCGCCCTATGGGACCAATCACGGCCGGATGTGATACAGCCTGGACATCAAAGGAAGGAGAGGAGATGCATTGATCTGATTCACAGTCTGACAGGCTGTCTCTGAGAGAATCCATGGAGAGACAACTGTACTTAGAGAGCTGGGGGAAAGAGGGTATACTGCAGCCTGTAGGTCTACCTTTCTTCTAACAAACACAAACCTCAGCCTTGCGGATGCTCTCTTTGGTATCCTCTATCTTCAGCTCCAGATCAAGCCGACCCTGCTCCGTTTGAGGGACTCCCAGTGTCTCACACTCCTCCAGGCTCTAATGGCACACACACACTTCAAAATCACAGACTAAAATCACATCTTGTTTTTAAAGATGGTCTGGACCAACATGAACAACTAGTGTGTGTGGTTGTGTGTAGACTCACTCTCTTGTAGTGGACGATGTTCTTGTGTTCCCGGGCCATTCTGGTGGCCCATTTCCTGGCCTCCTTGTTCAGACTGTGCTCCTCTGTCTGGCTCCCCGTGTCTGTCTCCAACTTACGACTCTACAACACACACACACACACACACACACAGTTACCATGGAGATAGGAGGAACACAACACCTTTTTCCTAAGCGGTTACCATTACAATTATGGAATGTGATTCTCCTATCCTAAATGAAATGAAGTCTCCCCGAAAAACTACTGTAGAGTCATCATTACCCCACACAACCACACCTAGTACAGTCTCAGTGGATACAGCTATCTGTCAACCACACCTAGTACAGTCTCAGTGGATACAGCTATCAACCACACCTAGTACAGTCTCAGTGGATACAGCTAACAACCACACCTAGTACAGTCTCAGTGGATACAGCTATCTATCAACCACGCCTAGTACAGTCTCAGTGGATACAGCTATCAACCACACCTAGTACAGTCTCAGTGGATACAGCTAACAACCACACCTAGTACAGTCTCAGTGGATACAGCTAACAACCACACCTAGTACAGTCTCAGTGGATACAGCTAACAACCACACCTAGTACAGTCTCAGTGGATACAGCTAACCACCACACCTAGTACAGTCTCAGTGGATACAGCTAACAACCAAACCTAGTACAGTCCCACTTTAGAAGAAGCTCCCTCTCACATACATACACCAGAGAATTAGATGCAACAACTAGGTGTGAGTGACAGCTGCTGCTAATAACATCTTCTTGGAAAATAGGCTGATTTGAAATAGAGGGAGAGGAGAGGAGAGAAAGAGGCTGATTTGAAACAGAGGGAGAGGTGAGAAAGAGGCTGATTTGAAATAGAGGGAGAGGTGAGAAAGAGGCTGATTTGAAATAGAGGGAGAGGAGAGGAGAGAAAGAGGCTGATTTGAAACAGAGGGAGAGGAGAGAAAGAGGCTGATTTGAAACAGAGGGAAGAGAGGAGAGAAACAGGCTGATTTGAAACAGAGGGAGAGGAGAGAAAGAGGCTGATTTGAAACAGAGGGAGAGGAGAGAGATTTATGTTTATTAATTTTCCCATTTGTAATTGAACTATTTGCCTTATCATTACAACACTATATAGCTATAAAATGACATTTGAAATGTCTCTATTCCTCTGAAACTGTTGTGAGTGTTTATTTGCCTTTTGTTGATCATCCATTTCACTCGCTTCGGCAATGTAAACATATGTTTAACATGCCAAGATAGCCATGCGAATTTAATTTAATTGAGAAAGAGAACAACAAGTCTTCTATTGCTTGCCTTGAGATAATAGAGAAAATGTGTGTGTGTTGTGAGCCGTGCAGTTCTAACACAATCTGTGTGTGTGTCTGTGTGTCTTCCCAATGGAGCCCATCCCTTAACTTCCTAGCCCAGTAATACATATCCACTCCCCCTCTCTACACTGCATTAACACACAACAACCAGTCAGAATCAACGCCAGACCCCTCAACCCCCCCCTAACGGTCACCTCAACCCCCCTAACGGTCACCTCAACCCCCCCCTAACGGTCACCTCAACCCCCCCCTAACAGTCACCTCAACCTCCCCCCTAACAGTCACCTCAACCTCCCCCCTAACAGTCACCTCAACCTCCCCCCTAACAGTCACCTCAACCTCCCCCCTAACAGTCACCTCAACCTCCCCCCTAACAGTCACCTCAACCTCCCCCCTAACAGTCACCTCAACCTCCCCCCTAACAGTCACCTCAACCTCCCCCCTAACAGTCACCTCAACCTCCCCCCTAACAGTCACCTCAACCTCCCCCCTAACAGTCACCTCAACCTCCCCCCTAACAGTCACCTCAACCTCCCCCCTAACAGTCACCTCAACCTCCCCCTAACAGTCACCTCAACCTCCCCCCTACCCTAACAGTCACCTCAACCTCCCCCCTAACAGTCACCTCAACCTCCCCCCTAACAGTCACCTCAACCTCCCCCCTAACAGTCACCTCAACCTCCCCCCTAACAGTCACCTCAACCTCCCCCCTAACAGTCACCTCAACCTCCCCCCTAACAGTCACCTCAACCTCCCCCCTAACAGTCACCTCAACCTCCCCCCTAACAGTCACCTCAACCTCCCCCCTAACAGTCACCTCAACCCCCCCCTAACAGTCACCTCAACCTCCCCCCCTGACAGTCACCTCAACCTCCCCCCCTGACAGTCACCTCAACCTCCCCCCCTGACAGTCACCTCAACCTCCCCCCCTGACAGTCACCTCAACCTCCCCCCGACAGTCACCTCAACCTCTCCCCCCGACAGTCACCTCAACCTCCCCCCCTGACAGTCACCTCAACCTCCCCCCCCTGACAGTCACCTCAACCTCCCCCCTGACAGTCACCTCAACCTCCCCCCTGACAGTCACCTCAACCCCCCCAACAGTCACCTCAACCTCCCCCCCAACAGTCACCTCAACTTCCCCCCCAACAGTCACCTCAACCTCCCCCCAACAGTCACCTCAACCTCCCCCCCAACAGTCGCCTCAACCTCCCCCCTAACAGTCACCTCAACCTCCCCCCTAACAGTCACCTCAACCTCCCCCCTAACAGTCACCTCAACCTCCCCCCTAACAGTCACCTCAACCTCCCCCCTAACAGTCACCTCAACCTCCCCCCTAACAGTCACCTCAACCTCCCCCCTAACAGTCACCTCAACCTCCCCCCTAACAGTCACCTCAACCCCCCCCCCCCCTAACAGTCACCTCAACCTCCCCCCCTGACAGTCACCTCAACCTCCCCCCCCTGACAGTCACCTCAACCTCCCCCCCTGACAGACACCTCAACCTCCCCCCCTGACAGTCACCTCAACCTCCCCCCGACAGTCACCTCAACCTCCCCCCCTGACAGTCACCTCAACCTCCCCCCCTGACAGTCACCTCAACCTCCCCCCCTGACAGTCACCTCAACCTCCCCCCGACAGTCACCTCAACCTCCCCCCCTGACAGTCACCTCAACCTCCCCCCCCTGACAGTCACCTCAACCTCCCCCCTGACAGTCACCTCAACCTCCCCCCTGACAGTCACCTCAACCCCCCCAACAGTCACCTCAACCTCCCCCCCAACAGTCACCTCAACTTCCCCCCCAACAGTCACCTCAACCTCCCCCCCAACAGTCGCCTCAACCTCCCCCCCAACAGTCGCCTCAACCTCCCCCCTAACAGTCAACTCAACCTCCCCCCTAACAGTCACCTCAACCTCCCCCCTAACAGTCACCTCAACCTCCCCCCTAAGAGTCACCTCAACCCCCCCTAACAGTCACCTCAACCCCCCCCTAACAGTCACCTCAACCACACAATGGTCTATTTAGGGAACAGAGGAAACATAATTGGATAAGTAGGGTAGTGTGCTATCGTGTGTGTCATTTTAACTATCTGTACAATTCAAATCAGCTATAATGTGTTGAACAGTAGCAGCTTAATGTGTGAATGAGACTTATTATAGAGCAGCAGAGGCTAGGCTCAGTTAATATACCTACTGTAGGTGACCTGGAGGAATGGGCTAATGACAGTACCATAACTAAGATTATATATGTTCTAGCAGAGGGTTACACAGCAAGCTTTCTGAACGTACAACCATTAGTGGTCATGGTTCCAAATCCTTGGTCTTGGTGGTAACAGATCATAAACGGCAAGCTAAATTGTTAAACGGTCATAATGATTAACGAACCGTCATGGTTCAACAGCCACCGGGTCATGGCAGCATGTGTATGGGTAGAATGCCACGGTCAAGATTCTACAGGAGCAGTCATGCTTCTGGACATGGTCACGTTTATGGTCACTGCACTGATAATGGTTGTAGTGGAACAGCCATAGCTGTGATAATGGTTGTAGTGGAACAGCCATAGCTGTGTTAATGGTTGTAGTGGAACAGCCATAGTTGTGGTAATGGTTGTAGTGGAACAGCCATAGTTGTGGTAATGGTTGTAGTGGAACAGCCATAGTTGTGGTAATGGTTGTAGTGGAACAGCCATAGTTGTGGTAATGGTTGTAATGGAACAGCCATGGTAATGGTTGTAGTGGAACAGCCATGATAATGGTTGTAGTGGAACAGCCATGGTTGTGGTAATGGAACAGCCATAGTTGTGGTAATGGAACAGCCATAGTTGTGGTAATGGATGAAGTGGAACAGCCATAGCTGTGATAATGGTTGTAGTGGAACAGCCATGGTAATGGTTATAGTGGAACAGCCATGGTTGTGATAGTGGTTGTAGTGGAACAGCCATAGTTATGGTAATGGTTGTAGTGGAACAGCCATAGTTGTGATAGTGGTTGAAGTGGAACAGCCATAGTTGTGGTAATGGTTATAGTGGAACAGCCATGGTTGTGGTAATGGTTGTAATGGAACAGCCATGGTAATGGTTGTAGTGGAACAGCCATAGTTGTGGTAATGGTTGTAATGGAACAGCCATGGTTGTGGTAATGGTTGTAGTGGAACAGCCATAGTTGTGGTAATGGTTGTAGTGGAACAGCCATAGTTGTGGTAATGGTTGTAATGGAACAGCCATGATAATGGTTGTAGTGGAACAGCCATGGTAATGGTTGTAGTGAAACAGCCATAGTTGTGGTAATGGTTGTAATGGAACAGCCATGGTAATGGTTGTAGTGGAACAGCCATGGTAATGGTTGTAGTGGAACAGCCATAGTTGTGGTAATGGTTGTAGTGGAACAGCCATAGTTGTGGTAATGGTTGTAATGGAACAGCCATGGTAATGGTTGTAGTGGAACAGCCATGATAATGGTTGTAGTGGAACAGCCATGGTTGTGGTAATGGAACAGCCATAATTGTGGTAATGGATGAAGTGGAACAGCCATAGCTGTGATAATGGTTGTAGTGGAACAGCCATGGTAATGGTTATAGTGGAACAGCCATGGTTGTGATAGTGGTTGTAGTGGAACAGCCATAGTTGTGGTAATGGTTGTAGTGGAACAGCCATAGTTGTGATAGTGGTTTAAGTGGAACAGCCATAGTTGTGGTAATGGTTATAGTGGAACAGCCATGGTTGTGGTAATGGTTGTAATGGAACAGCCATGGTAATGGTTGTAGTGGAACAGCCATAGTTGTGGTAATGGTTGTAATGGAACAGCCATTGTTGTGGTAATGGTTGTAGTGGAACAGCCATAGTTGTGGTAATGGTTGTAGTGTAACAGCCATAGTTGTGGTAATGGTTGTAATGGAACAGCCATGATCATGGTTGTAGTGGAACAGCCATGGTAATGGTTGTAGTGGAACAGCCATAGTTGTGGTAATGGTTGTAGTGGAACAGACATAGTTGTGGTAATGGTTGTAATGGAACAGCCATGGTAATGGTTGTAGTGGAACAGCCATGGTAATGGTTGTAGTGGAACAGCATGGTAATGATTGTAGTGGAACAGCATGGTAATGGTTGTAGTGGAACAGCAATGGTAATGGTTGTAATGGAACATCAATGGTAATGGTTGTAGTGGAACAGCCATAGTTGTGGTAATGGTTGTAATGGAACAGCCATGGTAATGGTTGTAGTGGAACAGCCATAGTTGTGATAATGGTTGTAGTGGAACAGCAATGGTTAATGGTTGTAGTGGAACAGCCATGGTAATGGTTGTAGTGGAACAGCCATAGTTGTGGTAATGGTTGTAGTGGAACAGCCATAGTTGTGGTAAAGGTTGTAGTGGAACAGCCATGGTTAATGGTTGTAGTGGAACAGCCATGGTAATGGATGTAGTGGAACAGCCATGGTTGTGGTAATGGTTGTAGTGGAACAGCCATAGTTGTGGTTATGTTTGTAATGGAACAGCCATGGTAATGGTTATAGTGGAACAGCCATGGTTGTGGTAATGGTTGTAGTGGAACAGCCATAGTTGTGGTAATGGTTGTAGTGGAACAGCCATAGTTGTGGTAATGGTTATAGTGGAACAGCCATGGTTGTGGTAATGGTTGTAGTGGAACAGCCATTGTAGTGGAACAGCCATGGTTGTGGTAATGGTTATAGTGGAACAGCCATTGTTGTGGTAATGGTTATAGTGGAACAGCCATGGTTGTAGTGGAACAGCCATGGTAATGGTTGTAGTGGAACAGCCATTGTTGTGGTAATGGTTGTAGTGGAACAGCCATAGTTGTGGTAATGGTTGTAGTGGAACAGCCATGGTAATGGTTGTTGTGGAACAGCCATGGTAACAGCTCAACCATCAGAGGTCACGGTCACAACTACTACCTTGTGGTCGTTCAGCGTGTATAAAGTAATTTAGCAACCACGGTTATGGTTGAGGCTAATCCGTGTGCTTGTTATGGATATAATGTGTCATTACAATGGGTGGATAGCATGCAGCAGCCAGGGTCATGTTATGGCTCTAGATGGTTGGTGGTGGCTTGGCGGGTAGAGACTAGTGGTTAGGTCTACCTGTGCCAGCGTCATCCTCATGGCACTGACGGGCGAAGGCTCAATGTCCACCAACTTCTGCACCGAGCTCAGAGTCTGACACACACACACGCGCGCATACACAAACACAGATAGGCGTTAGGGGAGAAAGAGTTGGCAAAGGTTGAAAAGTTTTGAAGGAGAAAAACACTGAAGGGAAAATAGTTAGTAGTGACAAAACAGAAAAATAGAGAGACACATACTATAGGTGTTGTAGATCAGTGGAGAATGAAGTTACACAGAGACAGTTACAGACACAGAGACAGTTACATAGAGACACAGTAACAGTTACACAGAGACAGTAACAGTTCCATAGAGACAGTTACACAGAGACAGTAACAGTTATATAGAGACACAGAGACAGTTACACAGAGACAGTTACATAGAGACAGAGACAGTTACACAGAGACCGTTACAGTTCCATAGAGACAGTTACACAGAGACAGTTACATAGAGACAGATACACAGAGACAGATACACAGAGACACGGAGACAGTTACACAGAGACAGTTACACAGAGACAGTAACAGTTCCATAGAGACAGTTACACAGAGACAGTAACAGTTATATAGAGACACAGAGACAGTTACATAGAGACACAGAGACAGTTACACAGACAGTTACACAGAGACAGTTACACAGAGACAGTAACAGTTCCATAGAGACAGTTACACAGAGACAGTAACAGTTATATAGAGACACAGAGATAGTTACACAGAGACAGTTACATAGAGACAGTTACACAGAGACAGTAACAGTTACATAGAGACAGTTACACAGAGACAGTAACAGTTACATAGAGACACAGAGACAGTTACACAGAGACAGTTACAGAGACAGTAACAGTTATACAGAGACAGTTACAGAGACAGTAACAGTTACACAGAGACAGTTACACAAAGACAGTAACAGTTACACAGTTCCATAGAGACAGGAACACAGAGACAGTCACACAGAGACAGTCACACAGAGACAGTAACACAGAGACAGTCACACAGAGACAGTCACACAGAAACAGTCACACAGAGACAGTAACAGTTACACAGTTACATAGAGACAGTTACACAGAGACAGTAACAGTTACATAGAGACAGTTACATAGAGACAGTTACATAGAGACAGTTACACAGAGACAGTTACACAGACACAGAGACAGTTACACAGAGACAGTTACACAGAGACAGTTACAGATAGGTTTACAAAATGAATGTTTAAACATGTGAAGGCACAGAGACAGTTACACAGAGAGTCACACAGAGACAGTAACATAGAGACAGTTACACAGAGACAGTCACGGAGACAGTAACATAGAGACAGTTACACAGAGACAGTCACACAGAGACAGTCACACAGAGACAGTAACAGAGACAGTCACACAGAAACAGTCACACAGAGACGGTTACAGAGACAGTTACAGAGACAGTAACATTTACACAGAGACAGTTACAGAGAGACAGTTACACAGAGACAGTAACAGTTACACAGTTACATAGAGACAGTTACAGAGACAGTAACAGTTACACAGAGACAGTTACATAGAGACAGTTACACAGAGACAGTTACACAGACACAGAGACAGTTACACAGAGACAGTTACACAGAGACAGTTACACAGAGACAGTTACACAGAGACAGTTACACAGAGACAGTTACAGATAGGTTTACAAAATGAATGTTTAAACATGTGAAGGCACAGAGACAGTTACACAGAGAGTCACACAGAGACAGTAACATAGAGACAGTTACACAGAGACAGTCACGGAGACAGTAACATAGAGACAGTTACACAGAGACAGTCACACAGAGACAGTAACATAGAGACAGTTACACAGAGACAGTTACACAGAGACAGTCACACAGAGACAGTCACACCGAGACAGTCACACAGACAGTCACACCGAGACTACAGAGACAGTTAGACAGAGACAGTTACACAGAGACAGTTACACAGAGACACAGAGACTACAGAGACAGTCACACAGAGACAGTCACACAGAGACAGTCACACAGAGACAGTTACACAGAGACAGTCACACAGAGACAGTCACACAGAGACAGTCACACAGAGACAGTCACACAGAGACAGTTACACAGAGACACAGAGACTACAGAGACAGTTACACAGAGACAGTAACAGTTACATAGGGACAGTTACATAGAGACAGTTACACAGAGACAGTTACACAGAGACAGAGACAGTTACACAGAGACAGTTACGCAGAGACAGTTACACAGAGACAGTTACAGATAGGT
>NC_034191.2:12635897-12650897 GCF_002021735.2 Oncorhynchus kisutch | reverse complement strand
TACAGGGATTGGACTGATGAGGACTGGGGTAAAGTCATTTTCTCTGATGAATCCCCTTTCTGATTGTTTGGGGCATCCGGAAAAAAGCTTGTCCGGAGAAGACAAGGTGAGCGCTACCATCAGTCCTGTGTTATGCCAACAGTAAAGCATCCTGAGACCATTCATGTGTGGGGTTGCTTCTCAGCCAAGGGAGTGGGCTCAATCACAATTTTGCCTAAGAACACAGCCATGAATAAAGAATGGTACCAACACATCCTCCGAGAGCAACTTCTCCCAGCCATCCAGGAACAGTTTGGTGACGAACAATGGCTTTTCCAGCATGATGGAGCACCTTGCCATAAGGCAAAAGTGATAACTAAGTGGCTCAAGGAACAAAAAACATCGATATTTTGGGTCCATGGCCAGGAAACTCCCCAGACCTTAATCCCATTGAGAAGTTGTGGTCAATCCTCAAGAGGTGGATGGACAGCATGGTAAGGTCTTGAAAAAGAAAGGTCAACACTGCAAATATTGACTCTTCGCATCAACGTCATGTAATTGTCAATAAAATCCTTTGACCCTTATGAAATGCTTGTAATTATACTTCAGTATTCCATAGTAACATCTGACAAAAATATCTAAAGACACTGAAGCAGCAAACTTTGTGGAAATTAATATTTGTGTCATTCAAAACTTTTGGCCAAGACGGTATAAAAATGAACTAATTGGCGAGGCACTAGAACAGTCTGCAGCACCCGGCCTCACCCTGCTAGAATCTGAAGTCAAATGTCTACTGTGCTGATGATCTGGTGTTTCTGTCACCAACCAAGGAGGGCCTAGAGCAGCACCTAGATATTCTGCAGATTCTGTCAGACCTGGGGCCTGACAGACCTGGGGCCTGACAGACCTGGGCCCTGACAGACCTGGGCCCTGACAGACCTGGGCCCTGACAGACCTGGGCCCTGACAGACCTGGGCCCTGACAGACCTGGGCCCTGACAGACCTGGGCCCTGACAGACCTGGGCCCTGACAGACCTGGGCCCTGACAGTAAATATCAGTAAGACCAAAATAATGGTGTTACAAAAAAGGTCCAGTCACCAGGACCACAAATACAAATTCCATCTAGACACCGTTGCCCTAGAGCACACAAAAAAACTATACATACCTCGGCCTAAACATCAGCGCACAAGTCATTTTCACAAAGATGTGAACGATCTGAGAGACAAGGCAAGAAGGGCCTTCTACGCCATCAAAAGGCACTTAACATTCGACATACCAATCAGGGTCTGACTAAAAAATAAATGAATCAGTGAAAGAACCCATTGTCACCACCTAAAAGGAAGCCATTCACAAACCTTCCATAACAAAGCCATCACCTACAGACAGATGAACCTGGAGAAGAGTCCCCTAAGCAATCTGGTCCTGGGGCTCTGTTTCACAAACACAAACAGACCCCACAGAGCCATCACCTACAGAGAGATGAACCTGGATAAGAGTCCCTGGTTAGAGCGTTGGACTAGTAACCGCAAGGTTGCAAGTTCAAACCCCCGAGCTGACAAGGTACAAATCTGTCATTCTGCCCCTGAACAAGGCAGTTAACCCACTGTTCCTAGGCTGTCATTGAAAATAAGAATTTGTTCTTAACTGACTTGCCTAGTAAAATAAAGGTAAAAAAAAAAAAAAGCTGTTCCTGGGCCTCGGTTCACAAACACAAACACACCCCACAGAGCCCCAGGACAGAAGCACAATTAGACCCAACCAAATCATGAGAAAACAAAAATATAATTACTTGACACATTGGAAAGAATTAACAAAAAAACTGAGCAAACTAGAATGCTATTTGGCCCTAAACAGAGAGTACACAGCGGCAGAATACCTGAACACTATGACTGACCCAAACTTAAGGAAAGCTTCGACTATGTACAGACTCAGTGAGCATAGCCTTGCTATTGAGAAAGGCCGCCGTAGGCAGACATGGCTCTCAAGAGAAGAAAGGCTATGTGCACACACTGCCCACAAAATGAGATGGAAACTGAGCTGCACTTCCTAACCTCCTGCCAAACATATGACCATATTAGAGACACATATTTCCCTCAGAATACACAGACCCACAAAGAATTTGAAAACAAATCCCATATCTATTAGGTGAAATACCACATCAGCAAGATGTGTGACCTGTTGCCAAAAGAAACGAGCAACCTGTGAAGAACAAACACCAATACAACCCATATTTATATTGATTTATTTTCCCTTTTGTACTTTAACTATTTGAAGACATAATATGACCATTTATATATCAGCAAATATCTCTACTTCTGTGTGTAAAGTTTACTGTTCTTTTTTAATCGTTTATTTCACTTTTGTTTATTATCTATTTTATTTGCTTGGGCAATGTTAACATATGTTTCCCATGCCAATAAAGCCCCTTGAATTAAATCAAATGAAATATTATTGAATCAGAGAGAAAAGACACAAATTAATCATTAAGAGGTAATAGACTGGATAGAAACTGTAGTATGAGCAGGGAAAGGGAGGAAGAAGGAGTGAAGGGAAAAAGTAGTATTTGAAAGGAAGGAGGGCAGGGGAGACTGTGGTTTGACGGTGCAGAGTATGTATAAATGTATGTGTGTGTGTGTGTGTGTGTGTGGTACTATAGGTTCTTTGGGTCATGGTGTGTGACTGGAGTCTGTGTGTTCTCTTGTTGTGTAGGAATCTGAACCCCCTTCACCTTTCCCAGCAGCAGCTGTGACAGCACTATAGCCCTATCCAAAACACACACACACGCACGTACACGTGCACGCGCACACGCACACCCTCCTCTCTCCAACCCGTTGCCTTAAATGTCAGCCTATCACACATTCCATTGTACAATGATGACAATGGCAACTCAATGTCCCAACACACACTCACTCACTCACACACTCACACACTCACACACTCACTCACTCACACACTCACACACTCACTCACACTCACTCACACACTCACACTCACTCACACACTCACTCACACACTCACTCACACGCATATACACAAACACACACAGCTGAAACAATGGTATGATGACAAATCTAGGGAAATTCCGTCATTGAGGGTCAAGGCTAGTCCCAATACTACCCCCACCCTACCCCTCCACTCATCCCCCTTCCTCTCCTCCCTCTCTCTCTCTCTCCACCTATCCATGTAGGGTAGTGTGAACAACAGAATGATTCAAGGGCCAGAAAATGACAAACATCACATCTCTCCGTGTCACGACTGCATCACGTAACATCCAGTGCAAACAGCCATAATATCATAGGAACAGTTATGCTCTTTCTGTGTGTGTATGTATGTATGTATGTATGTATGTATGTATGTATGTATGTATGTATGTATGTATGTATGTATGTATGTATGTATGTGTGTATGTGTGTATGTATGTACAGTTGAAGTCGGAAGTTTACATACACCTTAGCCAAATACATTTAAACTCAGTTTTTCACAATTCCCGACATTTAATCCTAGTAAAAATCCCCTGTTTTAGGTCAGTTAGGATCACCACTTTATTTTAAGAATGTGAAATGTCAGAATAATAGTAGAGAGAATGATTTATCTCAGCTTTTATTTCTTTCATCACATTCCCAGTGGGTCAGAAGTTTACATACACTCAATTAGTATTTGGTAGCATTGCCTTTAAATTGTTTACCTTGGGTCAAACGTTTCGGGTAGCTTTCCATAAGCTTCCCACATTAAGATGGGGGAATTTAGTCCAATTCCTCCTGACAGAGCTGGTGTAACTGAGTCAGGTTTGTAGGCCTCCTTGCTCTCACACACTTTTTCAGTTCTGCCCACAAATTTTCTATAGGATTGAGGTCAGGGCTTTGTGATGGCCACTCTAATACCTTGACTTTGTTGTCCTTAAGCCATTTTGCCACAACTTTGGAAGTATACTTGTGGTCATTGTCCATTTGGAAGACCCATTTGCAACCAAGCTTTAACTTCCTGACTGATGACTTGAGATGTTGCTTCAATATGTCCACATTATTTTCCCGCCTCATGATTCCATCTATTTTGTGAAGTGCACCAGTCCCTCCTGCAGCAAAGCACCCCCACAACATGATGCTGCCACCCCCGTGCTTCACCCTTTTCCTCCAAAAATATTGATTGTCATTATGGCCAAACAGTTCTATTTTTGTTTCTTCAGACCAGAGGACATTTCTCCAAAAAGTATGATCTTTGTCCCCATGTGCAGTTGCAAACCTTAGTCTGGCTTTTTTATGGCGGTTTTGGAGCAGTGCCTTCTTCTTTGCTGAGCGGCCTTTCAGGTTATGTCGATACGATTAGTTTTACTGTGGATATAGATACTTTTGTACCTGTTTCCTCCAGCATCTTCACAGGGTCCTTTGCTGTTGTTCTGGGATTGATTTGCACTTTTTGCACCAAAGTACGTTCATCTCTAGGAGACAGAACGCGTCTCCTTCCTGAGCGGTATAACGGCTGCGTGGTCCCATGGTGTTTATACTTGCGTACTATTGTTTGTACAGAAGAACGTGGTACCTTCAGGCGTTTGGAAATTGCTGCCAAGGATGAACCAGACCTGTGAAGGTCTACAAAAAAAAATTCTGGGGTCTTTGCTGATTTCTTTGATTTTCCCATGATGCCAAGCAAAGAGGCACTGAGTTTGAAGGAAGGCCTTGAAATACATCCACAGGTTCACCTCCAATTGACTCAAATGATGTCAATTAGCCTATCAGAAGCTTCAAAATCCATGACATCATTATCTGGAATTTTCCAAGCTTTTTAAAGGCACAGTCAACTTAGTGTATGTAAACTTCTGACCGACTGGAATTGTGATACAGTGAATGATAAGTGAAAGAATGTCTGTAAACAATTGTTGGAGAAATGATTTGTGTCATGCACAAAGTAGATGTCCTAACCTGCTTGCCAAAACTATAGTTTGTTAACAAGAAATTTGTGGAGTGGTTGAATAACTGGTTTTAATGACTCCAACCTAAGTGTATGTAAACTTCCGACTTCAACTGTATGTATGTATGTATGTATGTATGTATGTATGTATGTATGTATGTATGTATGTATGTATGTATGTATGTATGTATGTATGTATGTATGTATGTATGCGTATGTATGGATGTGTGTTCGTGTGTGTGTGTGTGTGTATGTGTGTGTGTGTGTATATATGGTAAGCAGCCACATCTGTCAGAGGCAGTCTCAATAGAACCCTCACTACCCATTTTCAACAGCAGGGGGAGGTGTTGAGCTCCTCCTGAACAGTACACTCCTATCTAACATCTCTACTCTCTAAGTGTGTGTGCGCGCGTGTGCGTGTGTGTGTGTGCGCGTGTGCGTGTGTGTGTGTGTGCGCGTGTGTGTGTCTAGCTTGAAGCCCTGTTCCCTTGTCACCATGTCCATCTATCTATTATTCACTAAAGACTCTCTCAGCTGTCACATACAGTACCCTGGGGTTCAATACAGTCACCTACAGTATCTTGGGGTTCAATACAGTCACATACAGTACCCTGGGGTTCAATACAGTACCCTGGGGTTCAATACAGTACCCTGGGGTTCAATACAGTACCCTGGGGTTCAATACAGTACCCTGGGGTACAATACAGTCACATACAGTACCCTGGGGTTCAATACAGTATCCTGGGGTTCAATACAGTCACATACAGTATCATGGGGAGGAGGGGAGAGAGAAGTGAACCCTTCCTTACACAGCATTAGTGAACCCTTCCTTACACAGCATTAGTGAACCCTTCCTTACACAGCATTAGTGAACCCTTCCTTACACAGCATTAGTGAACCCTTCCTTACACAGCATTAGTGAACCCTTCCTTACACAGCATTAGTGAACCCTTCCTTACACAGCATTAGTGAACCCTTCCTTACACAGCATTAGTGAACCCTTCCTTACACAGCATTAGTGAACCCTTCCTTACACAGCATTAGTGAACCCTTCCTTACACAGCATTAGTGAACCCTTCCTTACACAGCATTAGTGAACCCTTCCTTACACAGCATTAGTGAACCCTTCCTTACACAGCATTAGTGAACCCTTCCTTACACAGCATTAGTGAACCCTTCCTTACACAGCATTAGTGAACCCTTCCTTACACAGCATTAGTGAACCCTTCCTTACACAGCATTAGTGAACCCTTCCTTACACAGCATTAGTGAACCCTTCCTTACACAGCATTAGTGAACCCTTCCTTACACAGCATTAGTGAACCCTTCCTTACACAGCATTAGTGAACCCTTCCTTACACAGCATTAGTGAACCCTTCCTTACACAGCATTAGTGAACCCTTCCTTACACAGCATTAGTTATTGTGTGTGTGTTGTGTTTGTCTGTCACTACCTGTAATGGGATGATGAGTTCATGACCATGGGAACAGCTGAGCTAAGCTGACACAGCAGTGGCTGAGAGGTGCGTGTCTGTGAGGCATGCTAAAAGATCTGTGTCAACACTGATGTTAGGGTCTGAATCTCTGTGTGTTTATGCAGACGCATGTGTCACTCTGTGTGTTTATCTGACAGTCTAGAGGGAACACTGTCATTCAGTCATTTACCTCACCAACAAAATCACTAACGCCCAAAACAGACTGTGTGTGGTACCTGTATACAGTGACTCTCTGTGTGTGTGTGTGTGTGTGTGTGTGTGTGTGTGTGTGTGTGTGTGTGTGTGTGTGTGTGTGTGTGTGTGTGTGTGTGTGTGTGTGTGGTGGTGGTACCTGTATACAGTGCAGCAGGTCTGTGTGGTAGTAGCGGTCATGATGAGCGTTGGCTGCTGCCAGGGTTAACAGGTAGTCATTCCTGGCATGGGTTGCTTTAGAGTTACAGTCACTCCTCTTGGCTTTCAACTAGAGAAGGATAGAGAGAGAGAGAGAAAGAGAGAGGGGTGGAGAGAGAGGTAGAGCGAGAGGTGGAGAGAGAGAGGTAGAGAAAGGGGTGGAGAGACAAGTAGAGAGAGAGTGAGAGGTAGAGAGAGAGAGGTAGAGAAGTGGAGAGAGAGAGTGAGAGTGGTGGACAGAGAGAGAGAGAGTGGTGGAGAGAGAGGTAGAGAGAGAGGTGGAGAGAGGTAGAGAGAGAGGGGTGGAGAGAGGTAGAGAGAGAGGGGTGGAGAGAGGTAGAGAGAGAGAGGTGGAGAGCGAGAGATGTGGAGAGCGAGAGGTGGAGCGAGAGGTGGAGAGCGAGAGAGGGAGGAGAGAGGTGGAGAGCGAGAGAGGTGGAGAGCGAGAGAGTGGAGAGCGAGAGAGTTGGAGAGCGAGAGAGGGTGGAGAGCGAGAGAGGTGGAGAGCGAGAGAGGTGGAGAGCGAGAGGTGGAGAGCGAGAGAGGTGTAGAGCGAGAGAGGTGTAGAGCGAGAGGTGGAGAGCGAGAGGTGGAGAGCGAGAGGTGGAGAGCGAGAGGTGGAGAGCGAGAGAGGTGGAGAGCGAGAGAGGTGGAGAGCGAGAGAGGTGGAGAGCGAGAGAGGTGGAGAGCGAGAGGTGTAGAGCGAGAGGTGTAGAGCGAGAGGGTGGAGAGCGAGAGGTGGAGAGCGAGAGGTGGAAAGAGAGAGAGATGATAAGAGTGTGTTAAAAACAGCAGGCCAGATTGCTCTGAATACCAACATGTGGTTTGAGGAATAGGAAACGTGTGTTTGTGTAAACATTTCGTCATGTTGTACAGATGTAATGGTAACCATGCTTACCTTAACATTGGCTTTCTGTAAACTAATCCTGGACTGAAAC
Source organism: Oncorhynchus kisutch (assembly GCF_002021735.2). Taxonomy (NCBI): domain Eukaryota; kingdom Metazoa; phylum Chordata; class Actinopteri; order Salmoniformes; family Salmonidae; genus Oncorhynchus; species Oncorhynchus kisutch. Next base: position 12,643,189 of record NC_034191.2, on the reverse strand, counting down.
AAACCAGCTTCGACCTGAGAGACAACAGACCACATCAATCAACTCAGATCAAACCTAGAACCAAGAGACTGACCAGGTATTATAAATCAACCGGAATCAGAGTTAAAACCGGGAGACAGACCAGGCATAATACATCAACTAAAAGCCAGTCTGGCCCTCAGTTTGGAAGGCAAGACATTATAAATCTAATACTGATTTGGCCTTCAATTTGACATAAGTGAGAAATCCGTCTGCCATCGTTAAAACGCCATCGCTTATGAATGACTGAGCCTTGGAATGAATGTGTGTATGTGGGTAGTGTGTGTTTTTGTTTGGGTCTATTGTGTGTGTCAAAGCCTGAGTGTAGTTTTGTGAGAGTGTGTGTTTGTACCCCTATGTGTGTTACCTTTAGTTGACAATGACTAATGTCCCACCTTCCTGCTCTAATGAAAAAGTCCTGACACACACACACACACACACACACACACACACACAAAGAGAGAGAGATACTATTACCGCTACTACAACTACTACTGCTACTACTACTGCTGCAAGTAATACTACTGCTGCAACTACTATTACTACTAGTACTACTGCTGCAACTACTACTACTGCAACTACTACTACTACGATTACTACTGCTGCAACTACTGCTACTGCTGCTACTACTACTATTACTACTGCTGCTACTACTATTACTACTGCTGCTGCAACTACTACTACTACTACTGCTGCAACTACTACTACTACTACTGCTGCAACTACTACTACTGCTACGATTACTACTGCTGCAACTACTGCTACTACTACTGCTGCTACTACTATTACTACTACTACTATTACTACTGCTGCAACTACAACTACTACTGCTGCAACTACTATTACTACTGCTGCAACTACTACTACTACTGCTGCAACTACTACTACTACTACTGCTGCAACTACTGCTACTACTGCTAATATTACTACTACAACAACTACTACTGCTACAACTTCTGCTGCTACAACTACGACAAATAATACTGCTATTGCTACTACTACAACTAATACTGCTATTACTGCTACTACTGCTGCTACTGCCACTATTACTACTGCTGCAACTACTGCTGCAACTACTGCTAATACTACAACTACAGCTGCTACAACTACTCCTGCTACAACTACTACTGCTACTACGGCTACTACAACTACGACTGCTAGTACTGCTGCTACAACTACTACTGCTGCTACTGCTACAACTACTGGTATTGCTACTGCTACTACTGGTATTGCTACTGCTACTGGTATTGCTACTGATACTACTACTGCTATTACTACTGCTACTACTACTACTGGTATTGCTACTGCTACTACTACTACTACTGGTATTGCTACTACTACTACTGGTATTGCTACTGCTACTACTACTACTGGTATTTCTACTACTACTACTACTACTCTCTTTCTCCATCTTCATCTCTCTTTCACACTTTGCCTTCCCGTGGTCTGAGTGTGGTTGGGTTAGGGTTGAGAGGTAGGTCTGAGTGTGGTTGGGTTAGGGTTGAGAGGTCGGTCTGAGTGTGGTTGGGTTAGGGTTGAGAGGTCGGTCTGAGTGTGGTTGGGTTAGGGTTGAGAGGTCGGTCTGAGTGTGGTTGGGTTAGGGTTGAGAGGTCGGTCTGAGTGTGGTTGGGTTAGGGTTGAGAGGTCGGTCTGAGTGTGGTTGGGTTAGGGTTGAGAGGTCGGTCTGAGTGTGGTTGGGTTAGGGTTGAGAGGTCGGTCTGAGTGTGGTTGGGTTAGGGTTGAGAGGTCGGTCTGAGTGTGGTTGGGTTAGGGTTGAGAGGTAGGTCTGAGTGTGGTTGGGTTAGGGTTGAGAGGTAGGTCTGAGTGTGGTTGGGGTTAGGGTTGAGAGGTAGGTCTGAGTGTGGTTGGGTTAGGGTTGAGAGGTAGGTCTGAGTGTGGTTGGGTTAGGGTTGAGAGGTAGGTCTGAGTGTGGTTGGGTTAGGGTTGAGAGGTAGGTCTGAGTGTGGTTGGGTTAGGGTTGAGAGGAAGGTCTGTCCACCTACTTGGCCTCGATGTCAGCCTTCTCTCGAACGGCCTGAGCCACCTGTTCTGAGTCGTAGTATTTCTTCTTGGCTTTGGCCAGGTCCTTCACAGAGTCCTGAAGCTCCACCTGGATACGATTCAACTGTTCTATACTCTACACACAGCACAGAGAAGACACAGGTTACACACACAGATGATCTACTAGGATATGGGACACACAGATGACCTACTAGGATATGGGACACACAGATGATATATTAGGATATGGGGACACACAGATGATCTACTAGGATATGGGACACACAGATGATATATTAGGATATGGGACCAACAGATGATCTACTAGGATATGGGACACACAGATGATCTACTAGGATATGGGACCACGATGATCTACTAAGGGATAATGGGACACACGATGAGCTACTAGGATATGGGACACACAGATGATCTACTAGGATATGGACACACAGATGATCTACTAGGATATGGACACAGATGAATCTACTAGGATATGGGACACACAGATGATCTACTAGGATATGGGACACACAGATGATCTACTAGGATATGGGACACACAGATTGATCTACTAGGATATGGGACACACAGAGATCTACTAGGATATGGGACACACAGATGATCTACTAGGATATGGGACACACAGATGATCTACTAGGATATGGACACACAGATGATCTACTAGGATAGGACCACGATGATCTACTAGGATATGGGACACACAGATGATCTACTAGGATATGGGACACACAGATGATCTACTAGGATATGGGACACACAGATGATCTACTAGGATAGACACACAGATGATCTACTAGGATATGGGACACACACAGCATTACCTTTTTGAGCTGCTGTTCCTTGTATAGCCGCACAGTTTTAGCAGGGTCTGAGATCTCATTCTTGTAGTTGTCACACACGTTGACGCGAGACTGAGTCACCTGTACTGTCCCCTCCAGATAGGACCGCCACACAGCATACACATTCCTACACACAGCACACACGGTCAGTTTACGCAAGAGGAAGACTGCAAGCCAACCAAGAAACAGTGTGATGTCAGCAAGAGTCTTCTACTCACCTGTAGTCTGTGCGTTGGTCGTCAGGTTTGATGCCTGGCCAATCCCTCTTCAGGTACTGACTGGCCAGCTTCTGCAGAGCCTGTATAGATCAACAACAACATGACACAGTCATTGTGTTGTGTTGAGAAGTTGAGTCAGTCTACTGTGATATAGGTTACAGTGGCCCTGTATAGTGTCAGTGATATAGGTTACAGTGGCCCTGTATAGTGTCAGTGATATAGGTTACTATGGCCCTGTATAGTGTCAGTGATATAGGTTACTATGGCCCTGAATAGTGTCAGTGATATAAGTTACTATGGCCCCGAATAGTGTCAGTGATATAGGTTACTAAGGCCCTGTATAGTGTCAGTGATATAGGTTACTATGGCCCTGTATAGTGTCAGTGATATAGGTTACAATGGCCCTGAATAGTGTCAGTGATATAGGTTACTATGGCCCTGTATAGTGTCAGTGATATAGGTTACTGTGGTCTGTATAGTGTCAGTGATATAGGTTACTATGGCCCTGTATAGTGTCAGTGATATAGGTTACAGTGGCCCTGTATAGTGTCAGTGATATAGGTACTGTGGCCTGTATAGTGTCAGTGATATAGGTTACTATGGTCCTGTATAGTGTCAGTGATATAGGTTACTATGGCCCTGTATAGTGTCAGTGATATAGGTTACTATGGTCCTGTATAGTGTCAGTGATATAGGTTACTATGGCCCTGTATAGTGTCAGTGATATAGGTTACAGTGGCCCTGTATAGTGTCAGTGATATAGGTTACTGTGGCCTGTATAGTGTCAGTGATATAGCTTACTGTGGCCTGTATAGTGTCAGTGATATAGGTTACTATGGCCCTGTATAGTGTCAGTGATATAGGTTACTATGGCCCTGTATAGTGTCAGTGATATAGGTTACAGTGGCCCTGTATAGTGTCAGTGATATAGGTTATTGTGGCCCAGTATAGTGTCAGTGATATAGGTTACTGTGGCCCTGTATAGTGTCAGTGATATAGGTTACTGTGGCCTGTTTAGTGTCAGTGATATAGGTTACAGTGGCCTGTTTAGTGTCAGTGATATAGGTTACAGTGGCCCTGTATAGTGTCAGTGATATAGGTTATTGTGGCCTGTATAGTGTCAGTGATATAGGTTACTATGGCCCTGTATAGTGTCAGTGATATAGGTTACTGTGGCCCTGTATAGTGTCAGTGATATAGGTTACTGTGGCCTATTTAGTGTCAGTGATATAGGTTACTGTGGCCCTGTCAGTGTGGTAGAGAGAGTTCTCCTGTATACTGTCAGGGTGGTAGAGAGAGAGTTATCCTGTATATAGTCAGTGTGGTAGAGAGAGAGTTGTCCTGTATATAGTCAGTGTGGTAGAGAGAGAGTTGTCCTGTATACTGTCAGTGTGGTAGAGAGAGAGTTGTCCTGTATATAGTCAGTGTGGTAGAGAGAGTTGTCCTGTATACTGTCATTGTGGTAGAGGGAGAGTTGTCCTGTATATAGTCAGTGTGGTAGAGAGAGTTGTCCTGTATACTGTCATTGCGGTAGAGAGAGTTGTCCTGTATATAGTCAGTGTGGTAGAGAGAGAGTTGTCCTGTATATAGTCAGTGTGGTAGAGAGAGAGTTGTCCTGTATATAGTCAGTGTGGTAGAGAGAAGAGTTGTCCTGTATATAGTCAGTGTGGTAGAGAGAGAGTTGTCCTGTATATAGTCAGTGTGGTAGAGAGAGAGTTGTCCTGTATATAGTCAGTGTGGTAGAGAGAGAGTTGTCCTGTATACTGTCATTGGTGGTAGAGAGAGAGTTGTCCTGTATATAGTCAGTGTGGTAGAGAGAGAGTTGTCCTGTATATAGTAAGTGTGGTAGAGAGAGTTGTCCTGTATATAGTCAGTGTGGTAGAGAGAGAGTTCTCCTGTATATAGGCAGTGTGGTAGAGAGAGAGTTGTCCTGTATATAGTCAGTGTGGTAGAGAGAGTTGTCCTGTATATAGTCAGTGTGGTAGAGAGAGAGTTGTCCTGTATATAGTCAGTGTGGTAAGAGAGAGTTGTCCTGTATATAGTCAGTGTGGTAGAGAGAGAGTTGTCCTGTATATAGTCAGTGTGGTAGAGAGAGAGTTGTCCTGTATATAGTCAGTGTGGTAGAGAGAGAGTTGTCCTGTATATAGTCAGTGTGGTAGAGAGAGAGTTGTCCTGTATATAGTCAGTGTGGTAGAGAGAGAGTTGTCCTGTATATAGTCAGTGTGGGTAGAGAGAGAGTTGTCCTGTATATAGTCAGTGTGGTAGAGAGAGAGTTGTCCTGTATATAGTCAGTGTGGTAGAGAGAGAGTTGTCCTGTATATAGTCAGTGTGGTAGAGGGAGAGTTGTCCTGTATATAGTCAGTGTGGTAGAGAGAGTTGTCCTGTATACTGTCATTGCGGTAGAGAGTTGTCCTGTATATAGTCAGTGTGGTAGAGAGAGAGTTGTCCTGTATATAGTCAGTGTGGTAGAGAGAGAGTTCTCCTGTATTATAGTCAGTGTGGTAGAGAGAGAGTTGTCCTGTATAACTGTCATTGTGGTAGAGAGAGAGTTGTCCTGTATACTGTCAGTGTGGTAGAGAGAGAGTTGTCCTGTATATAGTCAGTGTGGTAGAGAGAGAGTTGTCCTGTATATAGTCAGTGTGGTAGAGAGAGAGTTGTCCTGTATATAGTCAGTGTGGTAGAGAGAGAGTTGTCCTGTATATAGTCAGTGTGGTAGAGAGAGAGTTGTCCTGTATATAGTCAGTGTGGTAGAGAGAGAGTTGTCCTGTATATAGTCAGTGTGGTAGAGAGAGAGTTGTCCTGTATATAGTCAGTGTGGTAGAGAGAGAGTTGTCCTGTATATAGTCAGTGTGGTAGAGAGAGAGTTGTCCTGTATATAGTCAGTGGTGGTAGAGAGAGAGTTGTCCTGTCTATAGTCAGTGTGGTAGAGAGAGAGTTGTCCTGTCTATAGTCAGTGTGGTAGAGAGAGAGTTGTCCTGTATATAGTCAGTGTGGTAGAGAGAGTTGTCCTGTATATAGTCAGTGTGGTAGAGAGAGAGCTGTCCTGTATATAGTCAGTGTGGTAGAGAGAGTTGTCCTGTATATAGTCAGTGTGGTAGAGAGAGAGTTCTCCTGTATATAGTCAGTGTGGTAGAGAGAGAGTTCTCCTGTATATAGTCAGTGTGGTAGAGAGAGAGTTGTCCTGTATATAGTCAGTGTGGTAGAGAGAGAGTTGTCCTGTATATAGTCAGTGTGGTAGAGAGAGAGTTGTCCTGTATATAGTCAGTGTGGTAGAGAGAGAGTTGTCCTGTATAAGTCAGTGTGGTAGAGAGAGTTGTCCTGTATATAGTCAGTGTGGTAGAGAGAGAGTTGTCCTGTATATAGTCAGTGTGGTAGAGAGAGAGTTGTCCTGTATATAGTCAGTGTGGTAGAGAGAGAGTTGTCCTGTATATAGTCAGTGTGGTAGAGAGAGAGTTGTCCTGGCCTCAACAGATAACAATCATTATAAAACAGCAGCAACAACAAGCTGGTTCCAATCAGGACAAATAGAGCTTCAGGGCCCATTGATGATGTGTCCCGCCTTCTCTCGCGTCTCTCTCTCTCCCTCCCTCTCTCTCTCCCTCCCCATCTCATATGCCCCTCTCTCTCTCTCCCCCTCTCCATGCCCCTCTCATGTCCCTCTCTCTCCCTCTCATGTCCATCTCTCTCCATGCCCCTCTCTCTCCCTCTCATGTCCCTCTCTCTCCATGCCCCTCTCTCTCCCTCTCATGTCATCTCTCTCCATGCCCCTCTCTCTCCTCTCCATGCCCCTCTCTCCCTCCATGCCCTCTCTCTCCCTCCATGCCCCTCTCTCTCTCTCCATGCCCCTCTCTCTCTCTCCATGCCCCTCTCTCTCCCTCCATGCCCCTCTCTCTCTCTCCATGCCCCTCTCTCTCCCTCTCTCTCCTCTCTCCATGCCCCTCTCTCTCCTCCTCCATGCCCCTCTCTCTCCCTCTCTCCATGCCCCTCTCTCTCCCTCTCTCCATGCCCCTCTCTCTCCCTCTCTCCATGCCCCTCTCTCTCTCCATGCCCCTCTCTCCCTCTCCATGCCCCTCTCCTCCTCTCCATGCCCCTCTCCTCCCTCTCCATGCGCCTCTCCTCTCCATGCGCCTCTCCCTCCTCTCCCTCTCTCTCTCTCTCTCTCTCTCTCTCTCTCTCTCTCTCTCTCTCTCTC
>NC_034191.2:12619879-12635797 GCF_002021735.2 Oncorhynchus kisutch | reverse complement strand
TCTCATGCCCCTCTCTCTCTCTCTCTCATGCCCCTCTCTCTCTCTCTCTCTCTCTCATGCCCCTCTCTCTCTCTCTCTCTCTCATGCCCTCTCTCTCTCTCTCTCTCTCATGCCCCTCTCTCTCTCTCTCATGCCCCTCTCTCTCTCTCATGCCCCTCTCTCTCTCTCATGCCCCTCTCTCTCTCTCATGCCCCTCTCTCAATTCAATTCAATGGCTTTATTGGCATGGGAAACATGTGTTAACATTGCCAAAGCAAGCGAGGTAGATAATATATAAAGTGAATATATAAAGTGAAATAAACAATAAAAATTAACAGTAAACATCACACATACAGAAGTTTCAAAACAATAAAGACATTACAAATGTCATATATATATATATACAGTGTTTTAACAATGTACAAATGGTAAAGGACACAAGATAAAATAAATAAGCATAGATATGGGTTGTATTTACAATGGTGTGTGTTCTTCACTGGTTGCCCTTTTCTCGTAGCAACAGGTCACAAATCTTGCTGCTGTGATGGCACACTGTGGAATTTCACCCAGTAGATATGGGAGTTTTTCAAAATTGGATTTGTTTTCGAATTCTTTGTGGATCTGTGTAATCTGAGGGAAATATGTGTCTCTAATATGGTCATACATTGGGCAGGAGGTTAGGAAGTGCAGCTCAGTTTCCACCTCATTTTGTGGGCAGTGAGCACATAGCCTGTCTTCTCTTGAGAGCCATGTCTGCCTACGGCGGCCTTTCTCAATAGCAAGGCTATGCTCACTGAGTCTGTACATAGTCAAAGCTTTCCTTAAGTTTGGGTCAGTCACAGTGGTCAGGTATTCTGCCGCTGTGTACTCTCTGTTTAGGGCCAAATAGCATTCTAGTTTGTTCTGTTTTTTTTGTTAATTCTTTCCAATGTGTCAAGTTTGGTGTTCTACGTTGTACACGGAGGATATTTTTGCAGAATTCTGCGTGCAGAGTCTCAATTTGGTGTTTGTCCCATTTTGTGAAGTCTTGGTTGGTGAGCGGACCCCAGACCTCACAACCATAAAGGGCAATGGGCCCTCTCCCTCATGTCCCTCTCTCTCTCATGCCCCTCTCTCTCCCTCTCTCTCCCTCTCTCTCATGCCCCTCTCTCTCACTCTCATGCCCCTCTCATGTCCCTCTCTCTCGCTCATGTCCCTCTCTCTCCTCCTCTCTCTCCCTCATGTCCCTCTCTCTCCCTCATGTCCCTCTCTCTCCCTCATGTCCCTCTCTCTCCCTCATGTCCCTCTCTCTCCCTCTCATGTCCCTCTCTCTCCCTCTCATGTCCCTCTCTCTCCCTCTCATGTCCCTCTCTCTCCCTCTCATGTCCCTCTCTCTATCATGTCCCTCTCTCTATCATGTCCCTCTCTCGCTCATGTCCCTCTCTCGCTCATGTCCCTCTCTCTATCATGTCCCCTCTCTCTATCATGTCCCTCTCTCTATCATGTCCCTCTCTCTCTCATGTCCCTCTCTCTCTCATGTCCCTCTCTCTCTCATGTCCCTCTCTCTCTCAATCTCACAGATGGCCATTGAGGACACACACATGGATCAACTATCCTCATGTGATTGTTTCATACCTCCAGTACTGCCCGTGGTGTTATGGGAGGGCTGGCCTGGGGAGAAAGCTCCACTATGGGGGAGACTACAGCCCACTGACCCCCCTAAAGCCCTACCAAAGGAAACACATGGCACAGATATGTGAAATAACAGCATCACAGCTGTAATAGAAGAACAATACCGTTGGCATGGACACACACACACACACACACACACACACACACACACACACACACACACACACACACACACACCACCAGTTAACCAAAACAGTCAGAGCAGAGTGGGTGGTGCTGAAGGAAAGGGTGGAGAGGTGAACCTGACACAGGAAAAGAATGGCCTCCTCTCTCTGCCTCTGACATCATCAGGGCAGACTGGGCTGGGGGGGGGGGGGGTTAGGGTAGACTGGGCTGGGCTGGGGGGTTAGGGTGTGTGTGTCTGCAACAGAGAGAAAGAGGCATTCAACTCCTCTCAATGGATACAGTGATCAGCTGGCCATACATCTTCTATTTACCTTCCTCCACCTCTTCCTCCTCCTCCTCTTCCTCAAAGTAGAGGCTCAAAATAACTAAAATAAACACACAAACACACAGGCTTAGTTTATCCTCTGTCTGTGTTTCTCTACAGGCTCAGTGTCTTGTCAGTACAACACCAGACCAGGACAGTGTCTTGTCAGCACCAGACCAGGACAGTGTCTTGTCAGTACAGCACCAGACCAGGACAGTGTCTTGTCAGTACAGCACCAGACCAGGACAGTGTCTTGTCAGTACAGCACCAGACCAGGACAGTGTCTTGTCAGTACAGTACCAGACCAGGACAGTGTCTTGTCAGTACAGTACCAGACCAGGACAGTGTCTTGTCAGTACCAGACCAGACCAGGACAGTGTCTTGTCAGTACCAGACCAGGACAGTGTCTGTCAGTACCAGACCAGACCAGGACAGTGTCTTGTCAGTACAACACCAGACCAGGACAGTGTCTTGTCAGTACCAGACCAGGACAGTGTCTTGTCAGTACAACACCAGACCAGGACAGTGTCTTGTCAGCACCAGACCAGGACAGTGTCTTGTCAGTACAGCACCAGATCAGGACAGTGTCTTGTTAGTACAGCACCAGACCCGGACAGTGTCTTGTCAGTACAGTACCAGACCAGGACAGTGTCTTGTCAGTACAGTACCAGACCAGGACAGTGTCTTGTCAGTACAGCACCAGACCAGGACAGTGTCTTGTCAGTACAGCACCAGACCAGGGACAGTGTCTTCAGCACCAGACAGGACAGTGTCTTGTCAGTGCAGTACCAGACCAGGACAGTGTCTTGTCAGTACCAGACCAGGACAGTGTCTTGTCAGTACCAGACCAGACCAGGACAGTGTCTTGTCAGTACCAGACCAGACCAGGACAGTGTCTTGTCAGTACAGTACCAGACCAGGACAGTGTCTTGTCAGTACCAGACCAGACCAGGACAGTGTCTTGTCAGTACAGCACCAGACCAGGACAGTGTCTTGTCAGTACAGCACCAGACCAGGACAGTGTCTTGTCAGTACAGTACCAGACCAGGACAGTGTCTTGTCAGTACCAGACCAGACCAGGACAGTGTCTTGTCAGTACCAGACCAGACCAGGACAGTGTCTTGTCAGTACAGTACCAGACCAGGACAGTGTCTTGTCAGTACCAGACCAGACCAGGACAGTGTCTTGTCAGTACCAGACCAGACCAGGACAGTGTCTTGTCAGTACCAGACCAGACCAGGACAGTGTCTTGTCAGTACAGCACCAGACCAGGACAGTGTCAGCCGGTGATTCTCTCTCCATTAGGATCAGGCCCTGAGTTAGACTTGGGAGACCAGTACCAGGTGGACAGGACTGGTCTTGAACCAGAGAGAACCAGAAATACCAGAAAACACTGTAGCCTGCAAGGAATAGAGCAGCACGCATACACACATCACTCAACCCCAACGAAGTGAGGTAGGCTAAAGGATATGAGGTCACCTCCAGCGTTGGAGCATGGACAAACACTGGCATAGGCAGGCACACACACACTTCCTGTTTTTGTCCATGCCAGAGAGGATAAGAGAGCACTCAGACCACAGGATATCCTGACCAGACCAGAGAGAGGGAGAGACAGAGAGAAAGCGAGAGAAAGAAAGAGGGAGAAAGGGAGGGAGGGAGGAGGAGAGAGGAGGAGAAAGAGTGAATGTGACGTGATGCATGTCGATATCGTCAGCTCAACATTTTAAAAAGAAAGGATGGATAAAAGTACAGCAGAAAGTGTCTCAAATCAGTCACCATCCCTCCATTCATCCCTCTCACTCACCATCCCTCCATTCATCCCTCCATTCATCCCTCTCACTCACCATCCCTCCATTCATCCCTCCATTCATCCCTCCATTCATCCCTCTCACTCACCATCCCTCCATTCATCCCTCCATTCATCCCTCCATTCATCCCTCTCACTCACCATCCCTCCATTCCTCCCTCCATTCCTCCCTCCATTCATCCCTCTCACTCACCATCCCTCCATTCATCCCTCTCACTCACCATCCCTCCATTCATCCCTCTCACTCACCATCCCTCCATTCATCCCTCTCACTCACCATCCCTCCATTCATCCCTCTCACTCACCATCCCTCCATTCATCCCTCTCACTCACCATCCCTCCATTCATCCCTCCATTCATCCCTCCATTCATCGCTCCATTCATCGCTCCATTCCTCCCTCCATTCCTCCCTCTCACTCACCATCCCTCCATTCCTCCCTCCATTCCCTCCCTCCATTCCTCCCTCCATTCCTCCCTCCATTCCTCCCTCCCTCCATTCCTCCTCCATTCCTCCCTCCATTCATCCCTCTCACTCACCATCCCTCCATTCATCCCTCTAACTCACCATCCCTCCATTCATTCCTCCATTTCATCCTCCATTCCTCCTTCCATTCCTCCCTCCCTCCCTCTCACTCACCATCCCTCCATTCATCCCTCTCACTCAACATCCCTCCATTCATCCCTCATTCATCCCTCTCACTCACCATCCCTACAGTCACCATCCTCCATTCCTCCCTCTCACTCACTCACCATCCCTCATTCATCCCTCCATTTCCTCCCTCCATTCCTCCCTCCATTCCTCCCTCCATTCCTCCCTCCATTCCTCCCTCTCACTCCACCATCCCTCCATTCATCCCTCCATTCATCCTCTCACTCACCATCCCTAGTCACCATCCCTCCATTCCTCCTCTCACTCACCATCCCTAACAGTCACCATCCCTCCATTCATCCTCTCACTCACCATCCCTAGTCACCATCCCTCCATTCATCCCTCTCACTCACCATCCCTCCATTCATCCCTCTCACTCACCATCCCTACAAGTCACCATCCCTCCATTCATCCCTCTCACTCACCATCCCTACAGTCACCATCCCTCCATTCATCCCTCTCACTCACCATCCCTACAGTCACCATCCCTCCATTCATCCCTCTCACTCACCATCCCTCCATTCATCCCTCTCACTCACCATCCCTACAGTCACCATCCCTCCCTCTCACTCACCATCCCTACAGCCACCATCCCTCCCTCTCACTCACCATCCCTACAGTCACCATCCCTCCATTCATCCGCTCACTCACCATCCCTACAGTCACCATCCCTCCATTCATCCCTCTCACTCACCATCCCTACAGTCCACCTTCCCTCCATTCATCCCTCTCACTCACCATCCCTACAGTCACCATCCCTCCATTCATCCCTCTCACTCACCATCCCTACAGTCATCATCCCTCCATTCATCCCTCTCACTCACCATCCCTACAGTCACCATCCCTCCATTCATCCCTCTCACTCACCATCCCTACAGTCACCATCCCTCCATTCATCCCTCTCACTCACCATCCCTACAGTCACCATCCCTCCATCTCACTCACTGTTCAGCCATACAGTCACCATTCCTCCATTCATCCCTCTCACTCACCATCCCTACAGTCACCATCCCTCCATTCATCCCTCTCACTCACCATCCCTACAGTCACCATCCCTCCATTCATCCCTCTCACTCACCATCCCTACAGTCACCATCCCTCCATTCATCCCTCTCACTCACCATCCCTACAGTCACCATCCCTCCATTCATCCCTCTCACTCACCATCCCTACAGTCACCATCCCTCCATTCATCCCTCTCACTCACCATCCCTACAGTCACCATCCCTCTATTCATCCCTCTCACTCACCATCCCTACAGTCACCATCCCTCCATTCATCCCTCTCACTCACCATCCCTACAGTCACCATCCCTCCCTCTCACTCACTGTTCAGCCCTACAGTCACCATTCCTCCATTCATCCCTCTCACTCACCATCCCTACAGTCACCATCCCTCCATTCCTCCCTCTCACTCACTGTTCAGCCCTACAGTCACCATTCCTCCCTCTCACTCACTGTTCAGCCCTACAGTCACCATTCCTCCCTATCACTCACTGTTCATCCCTACAGTCACCATCCCTCCCTATCACTCACTGTTCATCCCTACAGTCTTCATCCCTCCCTATCACTCACTCTTCAGCCCTACAGTCACCATTCCTCCCTCTCACTCACTGTTCATCCCTACAGTCACCATCCCTCCATTCCTCCCTCTCACTCTTCAGCCCTACAGTCACCATTCCTCCCTCTCACTCACTGTTCATCCCTACAGTCACCATCCCTCCATTCCTCCCTCTCACTCACTCTTCAGCCCTACAGTCACCATTCCTCCCTCTCACTCACTGTTCATCCCTACAGTCACCATCCCTCCATTCCTCCCTATCACTCACTGTTCATCCCTACAGTCTTCATCCCTCCCTATCACTCACTCTTCAGCCCTAGTCACCATTCCTCCCTCTCACTCACTGTTCATCCCTACAGTCACCATCCCTCCATTCCTCCCTCTCACTCACTCTTCAGCCCTACAGTCACCATTCCTCCCTCTCACTCACTGTTCATCCCTACAGTCACCATCCCTCCATTCCTCCCTCTCACTCACTCTTCAGCCCTACAGTCACCATTCCTCCCTCTCACTCACTCTTCACCCCTACAGTCACCATCCCTCCATTCCTCCCATAATTGCAAATTATGGTAGAAAATAAGTATTTGGTCAACTACAAATAAGCAAGATTTCTGGCTCTCACAGACCTGTAACTTCTTCTTTAAGAGGCTCCTCTGTCCTCCACTCGTTACCTGTATTAATGGCACCTGTTTGAACTTGCTATCAGTATAAAAGACACCTGTCCACAACCTAAAACAGTCACACTCCGAACTCCACTATGGCCAAGACCAAAGATCTGTCAAAGGACACCAGAAACAAAATTGTAGACCTGCACCAGGCTGGGAAGACTGAATCTGCAATAGGTAAGCAGCTTGGTTTGAAGAAATCAACTGTGGGAGCAATTATTAGGAAATGGAAGACATACAAGACCACTGATAATCTCCCTCGATCTGGGGCTCCACGCAAGATCTCACCCCGTGGGGTCAAAATGATCACAAGAACGGTGAGCAAAAATCCCAGAACCACACGGGGGGACCTAGTGAATGACCTGCAGAGAGCTGGGACCAAAGTAACAAAGCCTACCATCAGTAACACACTACGCCGCCAGGGACTCAAATCCTGCAGTGCAAGACGTGTCCCCCTGCTTAAGCCAGTACATGTCCAGGCCCGTCTGAAGTTGGCTAGAGCATTTGGATGATCCAGAAGAAGATTGGGAGAATGTCATATGGTCAGATCAAACCAAAACATAACTTTTTGTTAGAAACTCAACTCGTCGTGTTTGGAGGACAAAGAATGCGGAGTTGCATCCAAAGAACACCATACCTACTGTGAAGCATGGGGGTGGAAACATCATGCTTTGGGGCTGTTTTTCTGCAAACGGACCAGGACGACTGATCCGTGTAAAGGAAAGAATGAATGGGGCCATGTATCGTGAGATTTTGAGTGAAAACCTCCTTCCATCAGCAAGGGCATTGAAGATGAAACGTGGCTGGGTCTTTAAGCATGACAATGATCCAAAACACACCGCCCGGGCAACGAAGGAGTGGCTTCGTAAGAAGCATTTCAAGATCCTGGAGTGGCCTAGCCAGTCTCCAGATCTCAACCCCATAGAAAATCTTTGGAGGGAGTTGAAAGTCCGTGTTGCCCAGCAACAGCCCCAAAACATCACTGCTCTAGAGGAGATCTGCATGGAGGAATGGGCCAAAATACCAGCAGCAGTGTGTGAAAACCTTGTGAAGACTTACAGAAAATGTTTGACCTCTGTCATTGCCAACAAAGGGTATATAACAAAGTATTGAGATAAACTTTTGTGTTATTGACCAAATACTTATTTTCCACCATAATTTGCAAATAAATTCATAAAAAATCCTACAATGTGATTTTCTGGAGAAAAAACATCTAATCTTGTCTGTCATGGTTGAAGTGTACCTATGATGAAAATTACAGGCCTCTCTCATCTTTTTAAGTGGGAGAACGTGCACAATTGGTGGCTGACTAAATACTTTTTTGCCCCACTGTATGTGAGTGTGAGAGAGAGAGAGAGAGAGAGAGAGAGAGAGAGAGAGAGCGAGAGAGAGCAAGTGTGTTTGAGCAGATGACACAAGCGAAACACACACACAGTCTCTCACACGCACATATAGCAATTATGCAAATGACCCGGCCTTTCCCCGTAACTTTCCCAGGAACAGAGGAGGGAAGGATGAGGAGGAGAGAGGGAGGAGTCAGGGATGAGAGGAGGAAGGGATGAGAGGAGGATGGATGAGAGGAGGATGGATGAGAGGAGGAGAGGGATGAGAGGAGGAAGGGATGAGAGGAGGAAGGGATGAGAGGATGATAGATGAGAGGAGGAGAGGGATGAGAGGAGGAAAGGCATGAGAGGAGGAAAGGCATGAGAGGAGGAAAGGGATGAGAGGAGGAGGGATGAGAGGATGAGAAGGGAGGGATGAGGAGAGAGGGTAAAAGAGGAGAGGGATGAGAAGATGAGAGGGATGAGAGGATGAGAAGGGAGGGATGAGGAGAGAGGGTAAAAGAGGAGAGGGAGGGGCTGATAAGCTGCAGTGCGGACTCCAGACAGACAATTGTTCTCTAGACAAGGAGATGCTGCAACACACACACACACACTACACACAACACACACACTACACACACTATACACACACACACCTAACTCTCACAGTCTCTCGTCAGAATTAGACGCCCATCCATGGTTCTGGAACGTCACATGTAGAAGTGTTTATGGTTCAGGTTAGGCATTAACGCAATGGTTTAAGAGTTAAGGTTTGTGAATCTCAAAAACAACTTTCTACCTCTGGATTTAAAATTACAACCTTTAGAATCAGAGGCAGATGTTTACGCCCATCCGCCATCCCCGTCCTCAACACCCTAGCAAAACTTAAAACGTACTTACAGGTAACAGCGCTCACTGTTGCCCCTAGTGTCCGGTTTCCACGTCATCTCCCGACATCCTCAGACATGGATGGACGTCGAATACTGACTTGTATCACCGGTGACCTGGCTGACTACACGTGACCACACACAACCACAGACTTACACAGAAACACACACACACACTACGTCTTGTAATGGGAATCGTTTCAGAATTGATTCCACCGATCGCTGAACACGGAGGTTGAATCAGTCGTCCATATGATTCCCAATTTAATTAAGAATTCAAATCAATTCCAATTCAACTAGATAAAACACATTGAGAAAAATTCATAAATTAAACAGAACACTGCACACACACACTTTTTCGCCAGTCTAGTCTAGTCCAGTCTAGTCCAGTCCAGTCCAGTCTAGTCCAGTCTAGTCCAGTCTAGTCCAGTCTAGTCCAGTCTAGTCCAGTCCAGTCCAGTCCACAGAACTATTCCAGGTGTGTGTGCAGGAGGAGTGGCATCAGGAGAAACAACACTGGAAGGCCTGTCATCCACAAACCACACAAATGTTTTGGTCTTCGATCCTCGTGGGGACCTAAAATGTATTTCCTATTTTCACTAAACCTTACCATAACCTTAACATGTAACCCTAAACCTTACCATAACACGTAACCCTAACCTTAACACGTAACCCTAACCCTAACCTTAACATGTAACCCTAACCTTAACGCGTAACCCTAACCCTAACCTTAGCGCTGACCTTAACACGTAACCCTAACCCTAACCTTAACGCGTAACCCTAACCTTAACGCTGACCTTAACACGTAACTTTAACGCGTAACCCTAACCTTAACGCTGACCTTAACACGTAACCTTAACGCGTAACCCTAACCCTAACCTTAATGCTGACCTTAACACGTAACCTTAACGCGTAACCCTAACCTTAACGCTGACCTTAACATGTAACCTTAACATGTAACCCTAACCCTAACCTTAACGCTGACCTTAACACGTAACCTTAACACGTAACCTTAACCCTAACCTTAACGCTGACCTTAACACGTAACCTTAACATGTAACCTTAACATGTAACCCTAACCCTAACCTTAACGCTGACCTTAACACGTAACCTTAACGCGTAACCCTAACCCTAACCTTAGCGCTGACCTTAACACGTAACCCTAACCCTAACCCTAACCTTAACGCGTAACCCTAACCCTAACCTTAACGCGTAACCCTAACCATAACCTTAACGCTGACCTTAACACGTAACCTTAACGCGTAACCTTAACGCGTAACCCTAACCCTAACCTTAACGCTGACCTTAACACGTAACCTTAACGCGTAACCCTAACCCTAACCTTAACGCGTAACCCTAACCATAACCTTAACGCTGACCTTAACACGTAACCTTAACGCGTAACCCTAACCCTAACCTTAACGCGTAACCCTAACCCTAACCTTAACGCGTAACCCTAACCTTAACGCTGACCTTAACACGTAACCGTAATTCTAACCCTACGCTTAAAATAGCCTTTGTGCTCATGGGGACGTGGGGAATGTCCCCAAGAGGGAGATTTTTCCTTGTTTTACTATCCTTGTGGGGACCTAAGTCTCCACGCAAGCCATATAACCAAGCTATAGGCACACACAGCATGGGAGGACTTTGATTGACAGCTGATAATTAGAGGAGCATGTCTGACATACCATAAAGGCTAGAGGTCAAATGACAGGGCAGCACTCACTCCCTCTCCCTTACATTCTCTCCCTCCTTCCCTCCCCCCTTTGCCTTCCTCTACTTCAGGCTCCCTCCTTCCCTCCCCCATCTTTCTCATTCACATTCTCTCCCTCCTTCCCTCCCCCCTTTGCCTTCCTCTACTTCACGCTCCCTCCTTCCCTCCCCCATCTTTCTCATTCACATTCTCTCCATCCTTCCCTCCCCCCTCTTCTTCACATTATCTCCCTTTCTCCCTACCTTCCTCCCTCTACTTCACACTCTCTCTCCTTCCTTCCCTCCCCCTCTTCTTCACATTATCTCCCTTTTTCCCTACCTTCCTCCCTCTACTTCACACTCTCTCTCCTTCCTTCCCTCCCCCCTCTTCTTCACATTATCTCCCTTTTTCCCTACATTCCTCCCTCTACTTCACACTCTCTCTCCTTCCTTCCCTCCCCACTCTTCCTCCTACTTCACATTCTCTCCATCCTTCCCTCCTCCTCTACTTCACATTCTGTCCCTCCCTCTAATTCACATTTTCTCCTTATTCCCCCTCTTCCTCACATTCTCTCCCTCTTTCCCTCTCACTCAGCTGTGGTTGCTATGAGCATCTCCCCTCTGCTCACCCACTGGCCCTTTCCCAAAGACTCAAACATAGGTGACCGACCACCTTGATTCTGACCGACTGACCGCCTTGATTCTGACCGACCGACTGACCGCCTTGATTCTGACCGACCGACCGCCTTGATTCTGACCGACCGACCGCCTTGATTCTGACCGACCGACCGCCTTGATTCTGACCGACCGACCGCCTTGATCCTGACCGACCGACCGATCACCTTGATCCTGACCGACCGACCGCCTTGATTCTGACCGACCGACCGACCACCTTGATTCTGACCGACCGACCGACCGCCTTGATTCTGACCGACCGACCGCCTTGATTCTGACCGACCGACCGCCTTGATCCTGACCGACCGACCGATCACCTTGATCCTGACCGACCGACCGCCTTGATTCTGACCGACCGACCGACCACCTTGATTCTGACCGACCGACCGACCGCCTTGATTCTGACCGACCGACCGCCTTGATTCTGACCGACCGACCGCCTTGATTCTGACCGACCGACCGCCTTGATTCTGACCGACCGACCGCCTTGATTCTCTACAATTTACGTTGTTTTGTCAATGTTTACGGCCATATTCAACGGGTGTTGAGCGTTCGTAAGTTTGTCAGTTATTCTGCGCTCTGGCACACTCAGAAGAGAGGGCTCTGAAATCAGAGTAGATGGCCAGAGTGAATTGACCAGCTCTGTCTATCAACAGTGACATCATTAACATTCTATTGAAATGGTTACTTGCATAGTGGATCCTTTTGTTAAGACATGTAGCTAGCTAGGTAAACAATGAACCATAATCCCAACTCATGACGTTACAACCATACATGAATCTGTCGGTAGCTAACCAACCAGGTTCAATGTTAGCTAGCTAACATTAGGCTATAACTAGCAAAGCAAATGGCTGTGAGATACAAATAATAAGAACATACATGTAATGTTAGCTAGTGAGCCAGCTAATATTAGCTAGCTAGCTAACAGTACAATTTAACTTTGACAAAATTAGAAACGTGTAATAGCTGAAAATGTAGCGAGCTAGACGATCTCACCCGTACACATCATGGATGCACGCTTCTCCCTGTTACAGATGCCACGGTTGCCCTTAGTTTGAAGATGTAATCCAGAGACAGGTGTTTTCTCCATCTCTTTAACTATCATACTCTAATTCCACTGATTTCGCAACGTGATCCTTCAGAAAGTGGAGAGCAACACTTATGCAGTTGTACGACGTGACACGTGAGAAAAGCCGTGTTAGACAGCATTCCCTACACATACTGACCAGCTCATGTTATAGACAGACGCGTGCTATACGGCAGACCAATCTGAACTCATCTCTTGGCATGTCCAGCCCACTCATTATCTTAGCCAGTCATGGCAAGTGGGAAGGTTGCTGGCTTTTTCCTGTGGTTCAACCAACTAGGCTCGTAATTTAACAATTGTATTCATATTTACAGATGGCATACAAGTCTGTTATTAAGGTACATGAAAGTTCACATGGCTCTCGTCTACTTTTCGGAAACGAGTCACATGTGATAGAAGATTGTCTGAGAATCACATCACAATACTGCATGAGCTCAGGCAAACACACACACACACACACACAGTTCCTCTGGCAGAACACACCGTACTAATACCAGATAGAGTGAGAAAGTCTTCTCCATTCTCCCTCTCCTCTCTTCTCTTCCTAGCTTGCGCACTCTCCCTCTCAACCTCACTCTCTCAACCTCTCTCCCTCCCTCAACCTCTCTCTCTCTCTCAACCTCTCTCTCTCTCTCAACCTCTCTCTCTCTCTCAAACCTCTCTCTCTCTCTCAACCTCTCTCTCTCTCTCAACCTCTCTCCCTCCCTCAACCTCTCTCCCTCCCTCAACCTCTCTCCCTCCCTCAACCTCTCTCTCTCTCTCTCCTCTCTCAACCTCTCTCTCTCTCTCAACCTCTCTCCCACTCTCAACCTCTCAACCTCTCTCACTCTCAACCTCTCTCTCACTCTCAACCTCTCTCTCACTCTCAACCTCTCTCTCACTCTCAACCTCTCTCTCACTCTCAACCTCTCTCTCACTCTCAACCTCTCTCTCACTCTCAACCTCTCTCTCACTCTCAACCTCTCTCTCACTCTCAACCTCTCTCTCACTCTCAACCTCTCTCTCACTCTCAACCCTCTCTCACTCTCAACCTCTCACTCTCAACCTCTCACTCTCAACCTCTCACTCTCAACCTCTCACTCTCACCTCTCACTCTCAACCTCTCACTCTCAAACCTCTCACTCTCAACCTCTCACTCTCAACCTCTCACTCTCAACCTCTCACTCTCTCTCGCGCTCGCCCTTCCTATCTCTCTCTCTCGCTCGCTCTTCCTCTCGTGCGCACTTTCCTCTCTGTCGCTCGCCCTTCCCCTCTCTGTCGCTCGCCCTTCCCCTCTCGCTCGCTCGCCCTTCCCCTCTCGCTCGCTCGCCCGCCCTTCCCCTCTCTCTCGCTCGCTCGCCCGCCCTTCCCCTCTCGCTCGCCCGCCCTTCCCCTCTCGCTCGCTCGCCCCCGCCCTTCCCCTCTCTCTCGCTCGCCCCGCCCTTCCCCTCTCTCCTCGCTCGCCCGCCCTTCCCCTCTCTCTCGCTTCGCCCGCCCTTCCCTCTCTCTCGCTCGCTCGCCCTTCCCCGCTCGCTCGCCCTTCCCCTCTCGCTCGCTCGCCCGCCCTTCCCCTCTCTCTCGCTCGCCCGCCCTTCCCCTCTCTCTCGCTCGCTCGCCCTTCCCCTCTCTCTCGCTCGCCCGCCCTTCCCCTCTCTCTCGCTCGGCCCGCCCTTCCCCTCTCTCTCGCTCGCCCGCCCTTCCCCTCTCTCTCGCTCGCCCTTCCCCTCTCGCTCCCTCGCCCTTCCCCTCTCGCTCGCTCGCCCTTCCCCTCTCGCTCGCTCGCCCTTCCCCTCTCTCTCGCTCACTCTCCCTTCCCCTCTCTCTCGCTCACTCTCCCTTCCTCTCTCTCTCGCTCACTCTCCCTTCCCCTCTCTCTCGCTCACTCTCCCTTCCCTCTCTCTCGCTCACTCTTCCCTTCTCTCTCCCTTCCCTCTCTCCTCACTCTCCCTCTCGCTCCTCTCCTCCCCTCTCCTCTCGCTCACCTCCCTTCCCCTCTCTCTCGCTCACTTCCTCCCTCTCTCTCGCTCACTCTCCCTTCCCCTCTCCTCTCGCTCACTCGCCCTTCCCCTCTCTCTAGCTCACTCGCCCTTCCCGTCTCTCTAGCTCACTCGCCCTTCCCGTCTCTCTAGCTCACTCGCCCTTCCCGTCTCGCTCACTCGCCCTTCCCGTCTCGCTCACTCGCCTTCCCGTCTCGCTCACTCGCCCTTCCCCGCTCGCTCACTCGCCCTTCCCCTCTCGCCCTTCCCCTCTCTCTAGCTCACTCGCCCTTCCCCTCTCTCTAGCTCACTCGCCCTTCCCCTCTCTCTAGCTCACTCGCCCTTCCCCTCTCTCTAGCTCACTCGCCCTTCCCCTCTCTCTAGCTCACTCGCCCTTCCCCTCTCTCTAGTCACTCGCCCTTCCCTCTCTCTAGCTCACTCCGCCCTTCCCGTCTCGCTCACTCGCCCTTCCCGTCTCGCTCGACTCGCCCTTCCCCGCTCGCTCACTCGCCCTTCCCCCCGCTCGCCCTTCCCCTCTCTCTAGCTCACTCGCCCTTCCCGCTCTCTCTAGCTCACTCGCCCTTCCCTCTCTCTAGCTCACTCGCCCTTCCCGTCTCGCTCACTCGCCCTTCCCGTCTCGCTCACTCGCCCTTCCCCGCGTCGCTCACTCGCCCTTCCCCTCTCGCCCTTCCCCTCTCTCTAGCTCACTCGCCCTTCCCCTCTCTCTAGCTCACTCGCCCTTCCCCTCTCTCTAGCTCACTCGCCTTCCTCTCTCTCTAGCTCGCCCTTCCCGTCTCGCTCACTCGCCCTTCCCGTCTCGCTCACTCGCCCTTCCCCGCTCGCTCACTCGCCCCTTCCCCCTTCCCGTCTCGCTCAGTCGCCCTTCCCCGCTCGCTCACTCGCCCTTCCCCGCTCGCGTCACTCGCCCTTCCCCTCTCGCCCTTCCCCTCTCTCTAGCTCGCTCGCCCTTCCCCTCTCTCGCCCTTCCCCCCCTCTCTAGCCCGCTCGCCCTTCCCCTCTCTCGCCCTTCCCCCCTCTCTAGCTCGCTCTCCCTTCCCCTTTCGCTCACTCGCCCTTCCCCTCTCGCTCCACTCGCCCTTCCCCCGCTAGCCCTTCCCCTCTCTCTAGCTCGCTCGCCCCGTCCCCCTCTATCTAGCTCGCCCTTCTACTCTCTCTCACCCTTCTACTCTCTCTCTCTCTTTCTCTCGATCTTCCTCTCTCTCTCAATTTCTCTCTTGCTCCTCCTCTCTCTCGTTCACTCTCTTTTCCTCTCGCTCCTCCTCTCTTTTCCCTCTCTCTCTCTCCTCCTCATCTCTCTCTCTCTCGCTCCTCCTCCTCTCTCTCTCGCTCCTCCTCTCTCTCTCTCTCCTCCTCTCTCTCTCTCTCTCTCTCTCCTCCTCTCTCCTCTCTCTCCTCCTCTCTCTCTCTCCTCCTCTCTCTCTCTCTCCCTCCTCTCTCTCTTTGCGCTCTCTCTCTCTCTCTCCTCTCTCTCCGCTCCCTCCTCTCTCTCGCTCCTCCTCCTCTCTTGCTCTCTCTCTC
>NC_034191.2:12569391-12619779 GCF_002021735.2 Oncorhynchus kisutch | reverse complement strand
TTCCCTCTCTCTCTCTTCTCTTCCCCTCTCTCTCTCTCCCTCTCTCTCTCTCTCTCTTCCCCCTCTCTCTCTTCTCTCTCCCTCTCTCTTCTCTTCCCCTCGCTCTCTCTTCCCCTCGCCTCTCTCTTCCCTCGCTCTCTCTTCCCCTCGCTCTCTCTTCCCCTCGCTCTCTTCTTCCCCTCGCTCTCTCTTCCCCTCGCTCTCTCTTCCCTCGCTCTCTCTTCCCTCGCTCTCTCTTCCCCTCGGGCTCTCCTCTCTCCCCTCGCTCTCTCTTCCCCTCTCTCTCTCTTCCCCTCGCTCTCTCCCCTCCTCTCTCTTCCCCTCTCTCTCTCTCCCTCTCTCTCTCTTCCCTCTTCCTCTCTTCCCTCTCCCCCTTTCTCTCTACAGTTCAACAGTGTCTGTGTTCAGCGGGCTGAGGCCGATGAGGCCCAGAAAACAATGTTTATTTGTGTGGACAGCTGCTCAGCACAGAGAGAGAGAGAAGGAGAGTATGCATGTGTAGTAGCGTCCTCAAGAATATGTGTGTGTGTGTGTGTGTCTAGCTAAATATGTGTGTGTGTTGCAGTAACTCAAGTATGTGTGTATAGTGAGCTCATGCCAATAGAACAGATTAGATAGACTGATAGAAGATAAGGGCAAGCCTGGCTAAAAGCTACTCTACACCACTCCTAGGGTCAGATATTGAGAGTTAAGGGCTAGCCTGGCTAAAAGCTACTCTACACCACTCCTAGGGTCAGATATTGAGAGTTAAGGGCTAGCCTGGCTAAAAGCTACTCTACACCACTACTAGGGTCAGATATTGAGAGTTAAGGGCTAGCCTGGCTAAAAGCCACTCTACTCCTAGGGACAGATATTGAGAGATAAGGACCAGCCTGGCTAGAAGCCCCTCCTCCAGGGACAAGGCTCCTGACAGCAGAGAAAAACCCTCAGGTTGTACAACACAGGCTCTTACCTGGGCATAGTCCCTCTCCAACTGGCCCTTCTTCAAACTGTATGTCCTAGAGAGAGAGAGAGGAGAGATGTTAAAATATGTTTCCTTGCCAATAATGCCCTTAAATTTAATTGAGAGAGAAAGATGTTGTAGTTGACTGACAAAAGGAGATCAACCGTTGATGGAGCAGTGACACAGCAGGAAACCAGGCTAGAACGTACCTCCCAGTGAGACACTACCAGGCTAGAACGTACCTCCCAGTGAGACACTACCAGGCTAGAACGTACCTCCCAGTGAGACACTACCAGGCTAGAACGCACCTCCCAGTGAGACACTACCAGGCTAGAACGTACCTCCCAGTGAGACACTACCAGGCTAGAACGTACCTCCCAGTGAGACACTACCAGGCTAGAACGCACCTCCCAGTGAGACACTACCAGGCTAGAACACACCTCGCAGTGAGACACTACCAGGCTAGAACGTACCTCCCAGTGAGACACTACCAGGCTAGAACGTACCTCCCAGTGAGACACTACCAGGCTAGAACGTACCTCCCAGTGAGACACTACCAGGCTAGAACGTACCTCCCAATGAGACACTACCAGGCTAGAACGCACCTCCCAGTGAGACCACTACCAGGCTAGAACGTACCTCCCAATGAGACACTACCAGGCTAGAACACACCTCCCAGTGAGACACTACCAGGCATAGAACGTACCTCCCAGTGAGACACTACCAGGCTAGAACGTACCTCCCCAGTGAGACACTACCAGGCTAGAACGCACCTCCCAGTGAGACACTACCAGGCTAGAACGCACCCTCCCAGTGAGACACTACCAGGCTAGAACGTACCTCCCAGTGAGACACTACCAGGCTAGAACGCACCTCCCAGTAAGACACTACCACTAAAAACACTCTTTAAAAAGGACAACCAAAGCAATGTTTTCAACTCAACATCCTTGTGTTTTTTCTCTTCTACGCCATGTGGACATCAGACAATGCTGTCAGGTTCCTGGCAGAGCAGGAGGAAGTCCACTCAACTATCACTTAGTGTTTGGAGGGGATTTCTGTTTGTTTGGTCCATTGCCAAGAGGATGGAGAGAGGGAATGCAGGAAGAGAGGGAGAAAAGTGAGATAAAGAGGGAGGAAGGAGAGCAGAGCGAGAAAGAGTGGACCTCAGCGACCCCAGGGTTACGCAATGCAGGAATTTATGTCCCTCCTCTCCCCCCATACATCTGCCAGTGGGACAGTGGAGCCCCTATCACAGCAGAGGAATGCATACATACTAAATGCATAACATAGATATACATCTAGTATGTAATGCTAGGCCTAACATAGATCTGCCGAACATAGATAGGCCTAGCATTACATACTAGATGAGAAAGATCCTCAGTCACACCTGTCCAGTATCTCCACATCACATTGCCCTGTATGTGACTCACCTCACTCACGTTGGGCGGTATTCAGATTTTCATACCGTTCTCTACCCAATACCAGGATATACAGTAATATCTGAAATGTTATTTTATTCTCTCGCACAAAAAAAATTTGGCAACAGGGATCTTGAACCAGAAGGGATTCAATGTTTCTGCTGAAACCAAGATGCTTGATCGTGACTCTAGACACTTAGCTAGCAAGTTAGCAACACAATGCATAGCTGACATCTACACACTTAGCTAGCAAGTTAGCAACACAATTGCATAGCTGACATCTAGACACGTAGCTAGCAAGTTAGCAACACAATGCAAAGCTGACATCTAGACACTTAGCTAGCAAGTCAGCAATGCATAGCTGACATCTAGACACTTAGCTAGCAAGTTAGCAACACAATGCATAGCTGACATCTAGACACTTAGCTAGCAAGTCAGCAACCACAATGCATAGCTGACATCTAGACACTTAGCTAGCAAGTTAGCAACACAATGCATAGCTGACATCTAGACACTTAGCTAGCAAGTTAGCAACACAATGCATAGCTGACATCTACACACTAGCTAGCAAGTCAGCAACACAATGCATAGCTGACATCTAGACACTTAGCTAGCAAGTCAGCAACACAATGCATAGCGACATCTACACACTTAGCTAGCAAGTTAGCAACCACAATGCATAGCTGAAATCTAGACACTTAGCTTAGCAAGTTATCACACAATGCATAGCTGGAGCGCTGAGCTGGATATCATTTATTTAACACATCTTAGATTTCCTTATAGTTGTAACTAACTTGTAGCGATAAGCAGTGGCATTTTTTAACAATGGTATTGAAAAGCTGTCATCAAGGCAAAGGGTGGCTGCTTTGAAGAATCTCAAATATAAAATATATTTTGATTTGTTTAACCACTTTTTGGGTTACTCTATGATTCCCTGTTTTATTTAATGGTTTTGATGTCTTCACTAATATTCTACAATGTAGAAAATAGTTTAAAAAATAAAGAAAAACCCTGTAATGAGTAGGTGTGTCCAAACGTTTGACTGTGTATTGTATGTAATCTGCCTTCATGCCATGAGACGTCTGGACATATCGAATGAAACAATGAAACAACTAACCACCATACAGGGTGGGTTCTTCCTCTACACAGAGTCAGGTCCCCTGGGCCGGCTTGTCCACCCACACACAGTCTTTCCCAGGACAGTTAAACCAGCACAGGCATGTTGTGAGCTTCCACCTCAAACTCACAGAAACAGATAACCTCCCACCCTTCCCCCTCTCAACTTGACCCACTACTAGGGCCGAGACCCCAGAACAAACCCTGTTCCGGCGTCTCAAACAGAAGGACACAATGATTGCAGTCAGGGGGTCTGCAGACAGAGGGAGAGATGGATGGATAGATGGGAGGAGGAAGGCGACACTTAGAGAGCATAATTAGGCTACCCACAATCCCCTCAAACACTAATTACAGCCTAGACAGGAAGAGACCTCATCAAGCTCTTTACTCTGTGTGTGTGTGTGTGTGTGTGTGTGTGTGTGTGTGTGTGTGTGTGTGTGTGTGTGTGTGTGTGTGTGTGTGTGTGTGTGTGTGTGTGTGTGTGTGTGTGTGTGTGTGTGTGTGTGTGTGTGTGTGTGCCTGAGAAACTGAGCCGTAAACATTTTGGGTTTAAATCCCAATCAAATTCCACAGGTTCCCTAGTCACTGTTTAGAGAGAGAAATGCACTCTCTTCTCTCTGTCCAGAATGGGACTGTGTCACACACACACAAACCACAAAACACTATATTCTCTCTCTCCTGACTGCACCAGTGTGCCTTCTTTACATAGAACGACACAGACAGACCAACAGTTGAAAAGACATACAGACAGACTAGGCATCTCTGGTCTAAAGCTGTGCTCTGAACTAGAGCCTCTGGTTGAAGCACCATCAGCCAATCAGGGATCAGAATTTAACCCCACCTCCACCATTTACCCCAGAAACCTGACACACGGAAACAGACACAAGCTCCCTATGTCATGGAAAGAGACACATGCTCCCAATCTCCTCCAGGCCTCTTTGGCGCAGTAGGCAGCGCGTCAGTCTCATAATCTGAAGGTCGTGAGTTCGATCCTCACAGGGGGCAGACTGTTTTACTACGATATACTCAAAGCCTCAACTAATTTAAAATAAACTCAACTTCGATCACTTAGGCTGAAAAAATAAATAACAGAAAATACAAATTCAATTAACCTTAACAACAACAATATAATCTACTGAAACTTTTTTAGTTTGAATTTCTAGTTTAAGTTTGTTAAAGAAGGGCTCAAAGACTTGCATTCCTACCTCTCCACTTTGAATATCCTGTTTAGGAGGAGTGTGCTGAACTTCCGGAGACTGCATTACAAAGAACTGAGTCACCCGTCAATGGGACCTCTGAACCATTAAAACAAAACACTCCACAGCAGCTAGAGAAATCACCTGGTGCTGTGGCTTAGTTGGTTAAAGCGCCTGTCTAGTAAACAGGAGATCCTGAGTTCAAATCTCAGCAGTGCCTTTTGCCGTTGGCAACATGTGGTTTCACCATTGGCTTGAGAAGAGATCACATTCCACCTTCAAAGGGCCTAAAAGGTTAAGACACAAACTGGGATATTTCCTGCTGTTCAATGGTCCTTTCAATTACTGACATGGCCATTGAGTCTGGACTGGAAACGTAGGCTGAAACGGATAAAACCCCACCATATGAACTTGGTGGAACTGTCTTACCTTTCATCATAACACAATCTGGTAACACTTACATTTAAAAGTGAATAATAGATCATATAAGGCATATGTTAATGCTTTTGTGTTCATTAAAAAAATAAAAAATATTACTACTAAAACACCTATAACTAACACTAACTAACACTAACTAACACTAACTAACACTAACACCTATAACTAACACTAACTAACACTAACACCTATAACTAACACCTATAACTAACACTAACACCTATAACTAACACTAACACCTATAACTAACACCTATAACTAACACTAACACCTATAACTAACACTAACTAACTAACACTAACTAACACTAAATAACACTAACACCTATAACTAACACTAACTAACACTAACACCTATAACTAACACTAACTAACTAACACTAACACCTATAACTAACACTAACTAACACTAACTAACACTAACACCTATAACTAACACTATAACTAAACACTAACTAACACTAACACCTATAACTAACACTAACTCACTAACACCTATAACTAACACCTATAATAACACTAACACCTATAACTAACTAAACCTATAACTAACACTAACACCTATAAGTAACTAACACCTATAACTAACACTAACTAACACTAACTAACTAACACTAACTAACTAACACTAAACCCTATAACTAACACCTATAACTAACACTAACATATAACTAACACTAACTAACTACACTAACACCTATAACTAACACCTATAACTAACACTAACTAACTAACACCTATAACTAACACCTATAACTACACTAATAACTAACTAACACTAACTATAACTAACACTAACTAACTAACACTAACTAACACTAACTAACTAACTAAACTAACTAAAACTAACTAACACTAACACCTATAACTAACACTAACTAACTAACACCTATAACTAACACTAACTAACACTAACACTATAACTAACACTAACTAACACTAACCCCTATAACTAACACTAACTAACACTACACCTATAACTAACAACTAACTAACACTAACACTATACTAACACTAACTAACACTAACTAACACTAACACCTATAACTAACACTAACTACACTAACACCTATAACTAACACCTATAACTAACACTAACACCTATAACTAACACTAACACCTATAACTAACACTAACACCTATAACTAACACTAACACTTATAACTAACACCTATAACTAACACTAACACCTATAACTAACACTAACACCTATAACTAACACTAACTAACTAAAACTAACACCTATAACTAACACTAACTAACACTAACACCTATAACTAACACTAACTAATAATAAACTACACCTATAACTAACACTACTAACTAACACTAACACCTATACTACACTAACTACTAACACTAACACCTATAACTAAACCTATAACTAACACTAACTAACTAACTAACACCTATAAATAACACTAACACTAACACTATAACTAACACTAACACCTATAATAACACTAACTAACACTATAACTAACACTAACACCTATAACTAACCTAACTAACTAACACTAACACCTAATATAACTAAACTAACTAATAACACAACACCTATAACTAACACTAACTAATACCTAACACCTATATAAACACCTATAATAACACTAACTAACTAACTAACACTAACACCTATAACTAACACTAAACTAACACCTATACTAACACTAAACATATAACTAACTAACTAACACCTATAACTACACTAACCCCTATAACTAACACTAACACCTTAAACTAACACTATAACTAACACTATAACTAAACTAACTAACACTAACACTATAACTAACTAACACCTATAACTAACACTAACTAACACTAACACCTATAACTAACACTAACTAACTAACACTAACACTATAACTAACACCTATAACTAACTAACTAACTAACACCTATAATAACTAACTAACTAACTAACACTATAACTACACCTATAACGAACACTAACTAACTAACACCTATAACTAACACTATAACTAACACTATAACTAACACTAACATAAACACCTATAACTAACACTAACTAACACCTATAACTAACACTAACACTAACTAACTATAACTAACACTAATAACTAACACCTACAACTAACTAACTAACTAACTCACCTATAACTAACACCTATAACTAACACCTAAACTAACACCTATAACTAACACCTATAACTAACACCTATAACTAACACTATGTCTGTTGGGGGGGAAAAGGAAAAAAAACCATGTTTTGGAGAGATAGATGTGCAGAAGATGAGTGTGCAAGTAGAAATACTGGGGGGCAAAGGAGCTAATAAATCAAATAATAACAGTATGGGGAAATGGGGTAGTTGGATGGGCTATTTAATGATGGGCTAGTACAGGTGCAGTGATGTGAGCTGGCTCTGACAGCTGGTGCTTGAAGTTAGTGGAGTCTCCCGCTTCAGTGATTTTTGCAGTTCGTTCCAGTCATTGGCAGNTCCCCTCTCTCTCTCTCTCTCTTCCCCTCGCTCTCTCTTCCCTCGCTCTCTCTTCCCCTCGCTCTCTCTTCCCCTCGCTCTCTCTTCCCCGCTCTCTCTTCCCTCGCTCCCTTCCCTCGCTCTCTCTTCCCCTCGCGCTCTCTTCCCCTCGCTCTCTCTTCCCCGCTCTCTCTCTCTTCCCCTCGCTCTCTCTTCCCCTCGCTCTCTCTTCCCCTCTCTCTCTTCCCTCGCTCTCTGTCCCCTCTCTCTCTCTTCCCCTCTCTCTCTTCCCTCTCTTCTCTCCCTCTTCCTCTTCTTCCTCTCCCCTTTCTCTCTACAGTTCAACAGTGTCTGTGTTCAGCGGGCTGAGGCCGATGAGGCCAGAAAACAATGTTTATTTGTGTGGACAGCTGCTCAGCACAGAGAGAGAGAGAAGGAGAGTATGCATGTGTAGTAGCGTCCTCAAGAATAATGTGTGTGTGTGTGTGTCTAGCTAAATATGTGTGTGTGTTGCAGTAACTCAAGTATGTGTGTATAGTGAGCTCATGCCAATAGAACAGATTAGATAGACTGATAGAAGATAAGGGCAAGCCTGGCTAAAAGCTACTCTACACCACTCCTAGGGTCAGATATTGAGAGTTAAGGGCTAGCCTGGCTAAAAGCTACTCTACACCACTCCTAGGTCAGATATTGAGAGTTAAGGGCTAGCCTGGCTAAAAGCTACTCTAACACCACTACTAGGGTCAGATATTGAGAGTTAAGGGCTAGCCTGGCTAAAAGCCACTCTACTCCTAGGGACAGATATTGAGAGATAAGGACCAGCCTGGCTAGAAGCCCCTCCTCCAGGGACAAGGCTCCTGACAGCAGAGAAAAACCCTCAGGTTGTACAACACAGGCTCTTACCTGGGCATAGTCCCTCTCCAACTGGCCCTTCTTCAAACTGTATGTCCTAGAGAGAGAGAGAGGAGAGATGTTAAAATATGTTTTCCTTGCCAATAATGCCCTTAAATTTAATTGAGAGAGAAAGATGTTGTAGTTGACTGACAAAAGGAGATCAACCGTTGATGGAGCAGTGACACAGCAGGAAACCAGGCTAGAACGTACCTCCCAGTGAGACACTACCAGGCTAGAACGTACCTCCCAGTGAGACACTACCAGGCTAGAACGTACCTCCCAGTGAGACACTACCAGGCTAGAACGCACCTCCCAGTGAGACACTACCAGGCTAGAACGTACCTCCCAGTGAGACACTACCAGGCTAGAACGTACCTCCCAGTGAGACACTACCCAGGCTAGAAACGCACCTCCCAGTGAGACACTACCAGGCTAGAACACACCTCGCAGTGAGACACTACCAGGCTAGAACGTACCTCCCAGTGAGACACTACCAGGCTAGAACGTACCTCCCAGTGAGACACTACCAGGCTAGAACGTACCTCCCAGTGAGACACTACCAGGCTAGAACGTACCTCCCAATGAGACACTACCAGGCCTAGAACGCACCTCCCAGTGAGACACTACCAGGCTAGAAACGTACCTCCCAATGAGACACTACCAGGCTAGAACACACCTCCCAGTGAGACACTACCAGGCTAGAACGTACCTCCCAGTGAGACACTACCAGGCTAGAACGTACCTCCCAGTGAGACACTACCAGGCTAGAACGCACCTCCCAGTGAGACACTACCAGGCTAGAACGCACCTCCCAGTGAGACACTACCAGGCTAGAACGTACCTCCCAGTGAGACACTACCAGGCTAGAACGCACCTCCCAGTAAGACACTACCACTAAAACACTCTTTAAAAAGGACAACCAAAGCAATGTTTTCAACTCAACATCCTTGTGTTTTTTCTCTTCTACGCCATGTGGACATCAGACAATGCTGTCAGGTTCCTGGCAGAGCAGGAGGAAGTCCACTCAACTATCACTTAGTGTTCTGGAGGGGATTTCTGTTTGTTTGGTCCATTGCCAAGAGATGGAGAGAGGGAATGCAGGAAGAGAGGGAGAAAGTGAGATAAAGAGGGAGGAAGGAGAGCAGAGCGAGAAAGAGTGGACTCAGCGACCCCAGGGTTACGCAAGGCAGGAATTTATGTCCCTCTCTCCCCCATACATCTGCCAGTGGGACAGTGGAGCCCCTATCACAGCAGAGGAATGCATACATACTAAATGCATAACATAGATATACATCTAGTATGTAATGCTAGGCCTAACATAGATCTGCCGAACATAGATAGGCCTAGCATTACATACTAGATGAGAAAGATCCTCAGTCACCACCTGTTCCAGTATCTCCACATCACATTGCCCTGTATGTGACTCACCTCACTCACGTTGGGCGGTATTCAGATTTTCATACCGTTTCTCTACCAATACCAGGATATACAGTAATATCTGAAATGTTATTTTATTCTCTCGCACAAAAAAAATTTGGCAACAGGGATCTTGAACCAGAAGGGATTCAATGTTTCTGCTGAAACCAAGATGCTTGATCGTGACATCTAGACACTTAGCTAGCAAGTTAGCAACACAATGCATAGCTGACATCTACACACTTAGCTAGCAAGTTAGCAACACAATGCATAGCTGACATCTAGACACGTAGCTAGCAAGTTAGCAACACAATGCAAAGCTGACATCTAGACACTTAGCTAGCAAGTCAGCAATGCATAGCTGACATCTAGACACTTAGCTAGCAAGTTAGCAACACAATGCATAGCTGACATCTAGACACTTAGCTAGCAAGTCAGCAACACAATGCATAGCTGACATCTAGACACTTAGCTAGCAAGTTAGCAACACAATGCATAGCTGACATCTAGACACTTAGCTAGCAAGTTAGCAACACAATGCATAGCTGACATCTACACACTTAGCTAGCAAGTCAGCAACACAATGCATAGCTGACATCTAGACACTTAGCTAGCAAGTCAGCAACACAATGCATAGCTGACATCTACACACTTAGCTAGCAAGTTAGCAACACAATGCATAGCTGACATCTAGACACTTAGCTAGCAAGTTATCAACACAATGCATAGCTGGAGCGCTGAGCTGGATATCATTTATTTAACACATCTTAGATTTCTTATAGTTGTAACTAACTTGTAGCTATAAGCAGTGGCATTTTTTAAAATGGTATTGAAAAGCTGTCATCAAGGCAAAGGGTGGCTGCTTTGAAGAATCTCAAATATAAAATATATTTTGATTTGTTTAACACTTTTTGGGTTACTCTATGATTCCCTGTTTTATTTAATGGTTTTGATGTCTTCACTAATATTCTACAATGTAGAAAATAGTTTAAAAAATAAAGAAAAACCCTGTAATGAGTAGGTGTGTCCAAACGTTTGACTGGTATTGTATGTAATCTGCTTCATGCCATGAGACGTCTGGACATATCGAATGAAACAAATGAAACAACTAACCACCATACAGGGTGGGTTCTTCCTCTACACAGAGTCAGGTCCCCTGGGCCGGCTTGTCCACCCACACACAGTCTTTCCCAGGACAGTTAAACCAGCACAGGCATGTTGTGAGCTTCCACCTCAAACTCACAGAAACAGATAACCTCCCACCCTTCCCCCTCTCAACTTGACCCACTACTAGGGCCGAGACCCCAGAACAAACCCTGTTCCGGCGTCTCAAACAGAAGGACACAATGATTGCAGTCAGGGGGTCTGCAGACAGAGGGAGAGATGGATGGATAGATGGGAGGAGGAAGGCGACACTTAGAGAGCATAATTAGGCTACCCACAATCCCCTCAAACACTAATTACAGCCTAGACAGGAAGAGACCTCATCAAGCTCTTTACTCTGTGTGTGTGTGTGTGTGTGTGTGGTGTGTGTGTGTGTGTGTGTGTGTGTGTGTGTGTGTGTGTGTGTGTGTGTGTGTGTGTGTTGTGTGTGTGTGTGTGTGTGTGTGTGTGTGTGTGTGTGTGTGTGTGTGTGCCTGAGAAACTGAGCCGTAAACATTTTGGGTTTAAATCCCAATCAAATTCCACAGGTTCCCTAGTCACTGTTTAGAGAGAGAAATGCACTCTCTTCTCTCTGTCCAGAATGGGACTGTGTCACACACACACAAACCACAAAACACTATATTCTCTCTCTCCTGACTGCACCAGTGTGCCTTCTTTACATAGAACGACACAGACAGACCAACAGTTGAAAAGACATACAGACAGACTAGGCATCTCTGGTCTAAAGCTGTGCTCTGAACTAGAGCCTCTGGTTGAAGCACCATCAGCCAATCAGGGATCAGAATTTAACCCCACCTCCACCATTTACCCCAGAAACCTGACACACGGAAACAGACACAAGCTCCCTATGTCATGGAAAGAGACACATGCTCCCAATCTCCTCCAGGCCTCTTTGGCGCAGTAGGCAGCGCGTCAGTCTCATAATCTGAAGGTCGTGAGTTCGATCCTCACAGGGGGCAGACTGTTTTACTACGATATACTCAAAGCCTCAACTAATTTAAAATAAACTCAACTTCGATCACTTAGGCTGAAAAAAATAAATAACAGAAAATACAAATTCAATTAACCTTAACAACAACAATATAATCTACTGAAACTTTTTTAGTTTGAATTTCTAGTTTAAGTTTGTTAAAGAAGGGCTCAAAGACTTGCATTCCTACCTCTCCACTTTGAATATCCTGTTTAGGAGGAGTGTGCTGAACTTCCGGAGACTGCATTACAAAGAACTGAGTCACCCGTCAATGGGACCTCTGAACCATTAAAACAAAACACTCCACAGCAGCTAGAGAAATCACCTGGTGCTGTGGCTTAGTTGGTTAAAGCGCCTGTCTAGTAAACAGGAGATCCTGAGTTCAAATCTCAGCAGTGCCTTTTGCCGTTGGCAACATGTGGTTTCACCATTGGCTTGAGAAGAGATCACATTCCACCTTCAAAGGGCCTAAAAGGTTAAGACACAAACTGGGATATTTCCTGCTGTTCAATGGTCCTTTCAATTACTGACATGGCCATTGAGTCTGGACTGGAAACGTAGGCTGAAACGGATAAAACCCCACCATATGAACTTGGTGGAACTGTCTTACCTTTCATCATAACACAATCTGGTAACACTTACATTTAAAAGTGAATAATAGATCATATAAGGCATATGTTAATGCTTTTGTGTTCATTAAAAAAATAAAAAATATTACTACTAAAACACCTATAACTAACACTAACTAACACTAACTAACACTAACTAACACTAACACCTATAACTAACACTAACTAACACTAACACCTATAACTAACACCTATAACTAACACTAACACCTATAACTAACACTAACACCTATAACTAACACCTATAACTAACACTAACACCTATAACTAACACTAACTAACTAACACTAACTAACACTAAATAACACTAACACCTATAACTAACACTAACTAACACTAACACCTATAACTAACACTAACTAACTAACACTAACACCTATAACTAACACTAACTAACACTAACTAACACTAACACCTATAACTAACACTAACTAACTAACACTAACTAACACTAACACCTATAACTAACACTAACTAACACTAACACCTATAACTAACACCTATAACTAACACTAACACCTATAACTAACACTAACACCTATAACTAACACTAACACCTATAAGTAACACTAACACCTATAACTAACACTAACTAACACTAACTAACTAACACTAACTAACTAACACTAACACCTATAACTAACACCTATAACTAACACTAACACCTATAACTAACACTAACTAACTAACACTAACACCTATAACTAACACCTATAACTAACACTAACTAACACTAACACCTATAACTAACACCTATAACTAACACTAACTAACTAACTAACACTAACACCTATAACTAACACTAACTAACTAACACTAACTAACACTAACTAACTAACACTAACTAACTAACACTAACTAACACTAACACCTATAACTAACACTAACACCTATAACTAACACTAACTACACTAACACCTATAACTAACACTAACTAACACTAACACCTATAACTAACACTAACTAACACTAACACCTATAACTAACACTAACTAACACTAACACCTATAACTAACACTAACTAACACTAACTAACACTAACACCTATAACTAACACTAACTAACACTAACACCTATAACTAACACCTATAACTAACACTAACACCTATAACTAACACTAACACCTATAACTAACACTAACACCTATAACTAACACTAACACCTATAACTAACACCTATAACTAACACTAACACCTATAACTAACACTAACACCTATAACTAACACTAACTAACTAACACTAACACCTATAACTAACACTAACTAACACTAACACCTATAACTAACACTAACTAACTAACACTAACACCTATAACTAACACTAACTAACTAACACTAACACCTATAACTAACACTAACTAACTAACACTAACACCTATAACTAACACCTATAACTAACACTAACTAACTAACACTAACACCTATAACTAACACTAACACTAACACCTATAACTAACACTAACACCTATAACTAACACTAACTAACACCTATAACTAACACTAACACCTATAACTAACACTAACTAACTAACACTAACACCTATAACTAACACTAACTAACTAACACTAACACCTATAACTAACACTAACTAACTAACACTAACACCTATAACTAACACCTATAACTAACACTAACTAACTAACACTAACACCTATAACTAACACTAACACTAACACCTATAACTAACACTAACACCTATAACTAACACTAACTAACACCTATAACTAACACTAACACTATAACTAACACTAACTAACACCTATAACTAACACCTATAACTAACACCTATAACTAACACTAACTAACACTAACACCTATAACTAACACTAACACCTATAACTAACACTAACTAACACTAACACCTATAACTAACACTAACTAACTAACACTAACACCTATAACTAACACCTATAACTAACACTAACTAACTAACACCTATAACTAACTAACTAACTAACTAACACCTATAACTAACACCTATAACGAACACTAACACTAACTAACACCTATAACTAACACCTATAACTAACACCTATAACTAACACTAACACTAACTAACACCTATAACTAACACTAACTAACACCTATAACTAACACTAACACTAACTAACACCTATAACTAACACTAACTAACTAACACCTACAACTAACTAACTAACTAACTAACACCTATAACTAACACCTATAACTAACACCTATAACTAACACCTATAACTAACACCTATAACTAACACCTATAACTAACACTATGTCTGTTGGGGGGGAAAAAGGAAAAAAAACCATGTTTTGGAGAGATAGATGTGCAGAAGATGAGTGTGCAAGTAGAAATACTGGGGGGCAAAGGAGCTAAATAAATCAAATAAATAACAGTATGGGGAAATGGGGTAGTTGGATGGGCTATTTAATGATGGGCTACGTACAGGTGCAGTGATCTGTGAGCTGCTCTGACAGCTGGTGCTTGAAGTTAGTGAGTCTCCCGCTTCAGTGATTTTTGCAGTTCGTTCCAGTCATTGGCAGCAGAGAACTGGAAGGAAAGGCGGCCAAAGGAGGAATTGGCTTTGGGGGTGACCTGTGAGATATACCTGCTGGAGCGCCTGCTATGGGTGGGTGAAGCTATGGTGACCAGTGAGCAGAGACAAAGGCGGGGCTTTACCTAGCAGAGACTTGTAGATGACCTGCAGCCAGTGAGTTTGGCGACGAATATGAAGTGAGGATCAGCCAACGAGAGCGTACAGGTCACAGTGGTGGGTAGTATATGGGGCTTTGGTGACAAAACGGATGGCACTGTGATAGACTGCATCCAATTTGTTGAGTAGAGTGTTGGAGGCTATTTTGTAAATGACATCGCCGAAGTCGAGGATTGGTTGGATGGTCAGTTTTATGAGGGTATGTTTGGCAGCAAGAGTGAAGGATGCTTTGTTTTGCGAAATAGGAAGCCAATTCTAGATTTAATTTTGGATTTGAAATGCTTAATGTGAGTCTGGAAGGAGAGTTTACAGTCTAACCAGACACCTAGGTATTTGTTGTTGTCCACATATTCTAAGTCAGAACCATCTAGAGAATTGATGCTGGACGGGCGGGCAGGTGCGGGCGGCGATGGGTTGAAGAGCATGCACATAGTTTTTCTTGCATGTAAGAGCAGTTGGAGGCCACGGAAGGAGAGTTGTATGGCATTGAAGCTCGTCTGGAGGTTAGTTAACACAGTGTCCAAAGAAGGGCCAGAAGTATACAGAATGGTGTCGTCTGCATAGAGGTGGATCAGAGAATCACCAGTAGCAAGAGCGACATCATTTATGTATACAGAAGCAGAGAGTCGGCCCGAGAATTGAACCCTGTGGCACCATCATAGAGACTGCCAGAAGTACGGACAACAGGCCTTCCGATTTGACCCACTGAACTCTGTCTGAGAAGTAGTTGGTGAACCAGGCGAGGCAGTCATTTGAGAAACCAAGGCTGTCGAGTCTGCCGAGAAGAATGTGAGGATTGACAGAGTCGAAAGCCTTGGCCAGGTCAATGAATACAGCTGCACAGTATTATCTCTTATCGATGGCGATTATGATATCGTTTAGGACCTTGAGTGTGGCTGAGGTGCACCCATGACCAGCTCGGAAACCAGATTGCATAGCGGAGAAGGTACAGTGGGATTCGAAATGGTCGGTGATCTGTTATAAGGCATTTGTTAATGATTTGTAAAGCATACTGAACAAAAATATAAATGTAATGTAATGTAATGTAATGTATTGTAATGTAATGTAATGTAATGTAATGTAATGTATTGTAATGTAATGTATTGTAATGTATTGTATTGTAATGTAATGTAATGTATTGTAATGTAATGTAATGTATTGTAATGTATTGTATTGGAAGGTTGGGGGTTCGAGCCCACCAAGGGACAATAGATTTATGCACATTTTTGTTTCACAGCTAGTTTTTCATAACATTGTTACACAGCACCTGCTATCTAATCACGTGGTAATAGAGTTTAGCAGTAGTTTATAGCCTACGCTATTACACATCGGGAACAAGGAGAGAGTCATTACAAATTAACTAAAAACGGACTCAAAATAGATAAATACTCATTTCACTGATGTAATTATGTGCTCAGTAGAAAAGGGAATGACAACATCTGGCTCAGCTAATCCATCTTTCTGTTGGTTCATCTGCCTGCTCTGGTTTAGCTAATTCATCTTTCTGTTGGTTAATCTGCATGAAGAGGTGCGCTAGGGGGTCATGAAGAGGTGCGCTAGGGGGTCATGAGGAGGGTTGGCACTAGGGTTCATGAAAAGAGGGGCACTTGGGGGTCATGAAGAGGCGCACTTGGGGGTCATGAAGAGGGGCACTAGGGGGTCATGAAGAGGGGCAAGGGGGTCATGAAGAGGGGCACTAGGGGGTCATGAGGAGGGTTGGCACTAGGGGGTCATGAGGAGGGTTGGCACTAGGGGGTCATGAGGAGGGTTGGCACTAGGGGGTTATGAGGAGGGGCACTAGGGGGTCATGAAGAGGACACACTGGTCTTTTATCCAAGGGCACAGAGAAACACACATCCAGACCAGACTAAACAAACTTACTACCACTGGCAAAACAACAATATCACCTAGCCTATCACCTAGACTCCACCACAGAGCTCACCTTGACAACAGATAAGAGGGTAGAAAGATAAGAGGGATGGGGGGGACAAGCTCTCTCTCTCACGCACACACACACACACACACGAAAAAGCAGGCCTAGACTTGGTACGCACACACATGATCTTTGGACATGTCTAAGCCTCTCATGCCTCCATGGTAACACTGCCATGGTTGGCTCTGCTGTAGGTAAACAAGAGCAACCAATGACCAGATCTCACTCGCACGTGTGCGCACACATTCCCCAATGACTAGTTTACACCTGGTTAAATATTTAATATTATTTAATATGACTGGTATCACTGAGGACAGAATATGTCAGTTTGAATCCTGCCGGCAATATCACATAACTAGCATTCACAGGCTTGCTGTTATGTGTGCTGGGTGGCTGTGTTATTTAATGATCTGTGTCTGTGTTATTTACTGATCTGTGGCTGCGTTATTTACTGATCTGTGGCTGCGTTATTTACTGATCTGTGGCTGCGTTATTTACTGATCTGTGGCTGTGTTATTTACTGATCTGTGGCTGTGTTATTTAATGATCTGTGTCTGTGTTATTTACTGATCTGAGGCTGTGTTATTTACTGATCTGAGGCTGTGTTATTTACTGATCTGTGGCTGTGTTATTTACTGATCTGTGGCTGTGTTATTTACTGATCTGAGGCTGTGTTATTTAATGATCTGTGGCTGTGTTATTTACTGATCTGTGGCTGTGTTATTTAATGATCTGTGGCTGTATTGTAGACAGTGTTTGTTCTTTCAGTAATATCATGTTTTGACAGAGCAGTAAAAACGAATGTTCTCAAGCGAGGACGACATCTGAAATCTGAATCAGAAATCAGAAATGCATGAGAACATATTAGCTTCATCCCAATGATGCAAAAAATGTCTGAGTCCAAAGGGGGGAGGGTTATACACAGCTAGAGATGCAGGTGTCCTTTGGTCAGCTAGCAAGAACTTGAACGACTGTTATCCAGTTAGCATATCTCTTGCGTTCACAAATTCCCTCTGGTTATCTACTCTGATTTCAGAGCACTCTCGTCTGAGTGTGCCACAGCGCAGAATAACTGATTAATTTACGAACGCGCAACTCCGGCTGAATATGACCATTAATGTAGGCAAAAAAATATATAGTTAGTCAAGAACTCTCTAGATAACATGTAAACAGGCTAGCTAACTAACTCTGCTAGGATGAGTTAAATTGTCAGAGTAAGGTTTTTGTGAGTAGCTAGCTAGCAAGATAGCCAACTTTAGCCAGTTAGCTTGGGTGCTTTGTTAGCTTGGGTGCTTTTTTGCAGGCAAGTTGCAGAAGGCTACAATTCCCCATCGTTTATCAGTGCAATTTTAACGGCCAATTAGCTGAAACAGTTTGAGAGGGTTCATCTTCATTAGATTTTAGCTCATCTTGTTCCGGCTAGCACTAGCTGTTGATCTTGTTGTTGTTTATGTTCATAACTGAGGGAGAGAGCCTACCTTTTAATGAAAGTTTGATCAAGTTGGACTGTAAAGTTCCCAAATGTAAGAGGACTCCTGTGGTATTGACATATTTGTAGAAATCCATTCAGGTGTATTTTGTGGCTTTTTGTTCTATTGATCTAAAGTCGCTCTGTTGTAACTTCCTGTAAACACACAGTTCAGGCCAAAGTGAATGATGGCAGGTCCTACTGCCTGTAAACACACAGTTCAGGTCAAAGTGAATGATGGCAGGTCCTACTGCCTGTAAACACACAGTTCAGGCCAAAGTGAATGATGGCAGGTCCTACTGCCTGTAAACACATAGTCCAGGTCTTAGTGAATGATGGCAGGTCTGTGTGGCAAATGGCTTGTTTGCATAAAGGCCTCCTGTAGTTCTATGGTGCACCGGTCTGTGTACAACGCAGTTGCCATGCCAAGTGGTGAGCAGCCAGTCAAGATGGTCTCCATGGTGCAGCTGTAGAACTTTTTGAGGATCTGAGAGCCCATGTCAAATGTTTTCAACCTCCCGAGGGGGAAGAGTTGTTGTCTTGCCCTTTTTCCTGTGCCGGTGTGTTTTCTCCATGATAGATCTTTAGTGATGTGGACACAGAGGAACATGAAGCTCTCGACCCTCTCCAGTACAGCCCCGTCAATGTGAATGGTGGCGTGCTCGACCCTCCGTTTCCTGTAGTCTACAATCAACTCCTTTGTTTTGCTCACGTTGAGGGAGTTGTTGTTGTCCTGGCACCACACTGCCACGTCTCTGGCCTCCTCCCGATTAAGATGGCTCATCGTCGGCGGTGAGCAAGCCTACCACCGTCGTGTCGACGGTAAACTTAGTGATGGAGTTTTTAGTCATGTGAGGCCACATAGCCGTGGGTGAACAGGGGATAAAAGAGGGAACTAAGAACACACACCCGAGGGGCCCCCGTGTTGTGGGTCAGCGTGGGGGAGGTGTTGTTTCCTACCCTCACCACCTGGGGGTGGCCGGTCAGGATGTCCAGGATGCAGTTGCAGAGGGATGTGTTTAGTCCCAGGATTATTAGCTTAGTGATGAGCTTGGATGGCACTATGGTGTTGAACGCTGAGCTGTAGTCAATGAACAGCATTCTCACATAGGTGTTCCTTTTATCCAGGTGGGAAAGGCAGTGTGGAGGGCAATAGAGATTGCATCATCTGTGGATCTGTTGGGGGGGAATGTGAATTAGATCTAGCTGGTCTGTCATAATAATATAGCAGTAGATCTAGCTGGTCTGTCTAATATAAAAGAGACAGTAGATCTAGCTGGTCTGTCATAATATAATAGAGACAGTAATCTAGCTGGTCTGTCATATTATATAATAGAGACAGTAGATCTAGCTGTGTCTGTCATATATATAGAGACAGTAGATCTACTGGTCTGTCATAATATATAGAGACAGTAGATCTAGCTGGTCTGTCATAATATAATAGAGACAGTAGATCTAGCTGGTCTGTCATAATATAATAGAGACAGTAGATCTCGCTGGTCTGTCATAATATAATAGAGACAGTAGATTCTAGCTGGTCTGTCATAATATAATAGACAGTAGATCTAGCTGGTCTGTCATAATATATAGAGACAGTAGATCTAGCTGGTCTGTCATATTATAATAGAGACAGTAGATCTAGGCTGCTGTCATAATATAATAGAGACAGTAGATCATGCTGGTCTGTCATAATATAATAGAGACAGGATAGTCTAGCTGGTCTGTCATAATATAATAGAGACAGTAGATCTAGCTGGTCTGTCATAATATAACAGAGACAGTAGATCTAGCTGGTCTGTCATAATATAATAGAGAAGTAGATCTAGCTGGTCTGTCATAATATAAGAGACAGTAGATCTAGCTGGTCTGTCATAATATAATAGAGACAGTAGATCTAGCTGTCTGTCATAATAATAGAGACAGTAGATCTAGCTGGTCTGTCATAATATATAGAGACAGTAGATCTAGCTGGTCTGTCATATTATAGTAGACAGTAGATCTAGCTGGTCTGTATATATATATAGAGACAGTAGATCTAGCTGTCTGTCATAATATAATAAGAGACAGTAGATCTAGCTGGTCTGTCATAATATAATAGAGACAGTAGATCTAGCTGGTCTGTCATAATATAATAGAGACAGTAGATCTAGCTGGTCTGTCATATTATATAGGAGAGGGTAGATCTAGGGGGGGGGGGGGGGGGGGGGGGAGAGACAGGGGGGGTGGGGGGTCATATTCATAAGATAATAGACAGTAGATCTAGCTGGTCTGTCATAATATAATAGAGACAGTAATCTAGCTGGTCTGTCATAATATAATAGAGACAGTAGATAGCTGGTCTGTCATAATATAATAAGACAGTAGATCTAGCTGGTCTGTCATATTAAATAGAGACAGTAGATCTAGCTGGTCTGTCATAATATAATAGAGACAGTAGATCTAGCTGGTCTGTCATATTATAATAGAGACAGTAGATCTAGCTGGTCTGTCATATAATAGAGACAGTAGATCTAGCTGGTCTGTCATAATATAATAGAGACAGTAGATCTAGCTGGTCTGTCATAATATAATAGAGACAGTAGATCTAGCTGGTCTGTCATATTATAATAGAGACAGTAGATCTAGCTGGTCTGTCATAATATAATAGAGACAGTAGATCTAGCTGGTCTGTCATAATATAATAGAGAC
Organism: Oncorhynchus kisutch; assembly: GCF_002021735.2. Classification (NCBI taxonomy): domain Eukaryota; kingdom Metazoa; phylum Chordata; class Actinopteri; order Salmoniformes; family Salmonidae; genus Oncorhynchus; species Oncorhynchus kisutch. Next base: position 12,598,379 of record NC_034191.2, on the reverse strand, counting down.
AGTAGATCTAGCTGGTCTGTCATAATATAATAGAGACAGTAGATCTAGCTGGTCTGATCATAATATAGAGACAGTAGATCTAGCTGGTCTGTCATAATATAATAGAGACAGTAGATCTAGCTGGTCTGTCATAATATAATAGAGACAGTAGATCTAGCTGGTCTGTCATAATATAATAGAGACAGTAGATCTAGCTGGTCTGTCATAATATAATAGAGACAGTAGATCTAGCTGGTCTGTCATAATATAATAGAGACAGTAGATCTAGCTGGTCTGTCATAATATATAGAGACAGTAGATCTAGCTGGTCTGTCATAATATAATAGAGACAGTAGATCTAGCTGGTCTGTCATATTATAATAGAGACAGTAGATCTAGCTGGTCTGTCATAATATAATAGAGACAGTAGATCTAGCTGGTCTGTCATAATATAATAGAGACAGTAGATCTAGCTGGTCTGTCATAATATAATAGAGACAGTAGATCTAGCTGGTCTGTCATAATATAATAGAGACAGTAGATCTAGCTGGTCTGTCATTATATAGAGACAGTAGATCTAGCTGGTCTGTCATAATATAATAGAGACAGTAGATCTAGCTGGTCTGTCATAATATAATAGAGACAGTAGATCTAGCTGGTCTGTCATAATATATAATAGAGACAGTAGATCTAGCTGGTCTGTCATAATATAATAGAGACAGTAGATCTAGCTGGTCTGTCATAATATAATAGAGACAGTAGATCTAGCTGGTCTGTCATAATATAATAGAGACAGTAGATCTAGCTGGTCTGTCATAATATAATAGAGACAGTAGATCTAGCTGGTCTGTCATAATATAATAGAGACAGTAGATCTAGCTGTCTGTCATAATATAATAGAGACAGTAGATCTAGCTGGTCTGTCATATAATAGAGACAGTAGATCTAGCTGGTCTGTCATAATATAATAGAGACAGTAGATCTAGCTGGTCTGTCATAATATAATAGAGACAGTAGATCTAGCTGGTCTGTCATATTATAATAGAGACAGTAGATCTAGCTGGTCTGTCATAATATAATAGAGACAGTAGATCTAGCTGGTCTGTCATAATATAATAGAGACAGTAGATCTAGCTGGTCTGTCATAATATAATAGAGACAGTAGATCTAGCTGGTCTGTCATAATATAATAGAGACAGTAGATCTAGCTGGTCTGTCATATTATAATAGAGACAGTAGATCTAGCTGGTCTGTCATAATTAATATAATAGAGAGGTCAGTAGATCTAGCTGGTCTGTCATATTAATAATAAGACAGTAGATCTAGCTGGTCTGTCATAATATAATAGAGACAGTAGATCTAGCTGGTCTGTCATAATATAATAGAGACAGTAGATCTAGCTGGTCTGTCATAATATAATAGAGACAGTAGATCTAGCTGGTCTGTCATAATATAATAGAGACAGTAGATCTAGCTGGTCTGTCATAATATAATAGAGACAGTAGATCTAGCTGGTCTGTCATAATATAATAGAGACAGTAGATCTAGCTGGTCTGTCATAATATATAGAGACAGTAGATCTAGCTGGTCTGTCATATAATAGAGACAGTAGATCTAGCTGGTCTGTCATAATATAATAGAGACAGTAGATCTAGCTGGTCTGTCATAATATAATAGAGACAGTAGATCTAGCTGGTCTGTCATAATATAATAGAGACAGTAGATCTAGCTGGTCTGTCATAATATAATAGAGACAGTAGATCTAGCTGGTCTGTCATAATATAAGAGAGACAGTAGATAGCTGGTCTGTCATAATATAATAGAGACAGTAGATCTAGCTGGTCTGTCATAATATAATAGAGACAGTAGATCTAGCTGGTCTGTCATAATATAATAGAGACAGTAGATCTAGCTGTCTGTCATAATATAATAGAGACAGTAGATCTAGCTGGTCTGTCATAATATAATAGAGACAGTAGATCTAGCTGGTCTGTCATAATATAATAGAGACAGTAGATCTAGCTGGTCTGTCATAATATAATAGAGACAGTAGATCTAGCTGGTCTGTCATAATATAATAGAGACAGTAGATTAGCTGGTCTGTCATAATATAATAGAGACAGTAGATCTAGCTGGTCTGTCATATTATAATAGAGACAGTAGATCTAGCTGGTCTGTCATAATATAATAGAGACAGTAGATCTAGCTGGTCTGTCATAATATAATAGAGACAGTAGATCTAGCTGGTCTGTCATATATAATAGAGACAGTAGATCTAGCTGGTCTGTCATATATAATAGAGACAGTAGATCTAGCTGGTCTGTCATAATATAATAGAGACAGTAGATCTAGCTGGTCTGTCATAATATAATAGAGACAGTAGATCTAGCTGGTCTGTCATATTATAATAGAGACAGTAGATCTAGCTGGTCTGTCATATATAATAGAGACAGTAGATCTAGCTGGTCTGTCATAATATATAGAGACAGTAGATCTAGCTGGTCTGTCATAATATATAATAGAGACAGTAGATCTAGCTGGTCTGTCATAATATAATAGAGACAGTAGATCTAGCTGGTCTGTCATAATATAATAGAGACAGTAGATCTAGCTGGTCTGTCATAATATAATAGAGACAGTAGATCTAGCTGGTCTGTCATAATATAATAGAGACAGTAGATCTAGCTGGTCTGTCATAATATAATAGAGACAGTAGATCTAGCTGGTCTGTCATATATAATAGAGACAGTAGATCTAGCTGGTCTGTCATAATATAATAGAGACAGTAGATCTAGCTGGTCTGTCATAATATAATAGAGACAGTAGATCTAGCTGGTCTGTCATAATATAATAGAGACAGTAGATCTAGCTGGTCTGTCATAATATAATAGAGACAGTAGATCTAGCTGGTCTGTCATAATATAATAGAGACAGTAATAGCTGGTCTGTCATAATATATATAGAAGTGAGAGCTGGTCTGTCATAATATATAGAGACAGTAGATCTAGCTGGTCTGTCATAATATAATAGAGACAGTAGATCTAGCTGGTCTGTCATAATATAATAGAGACAGTAGATCTAGCTGGTCTGTCATATATAATAGAGACAGTAGATCTAGCTGGTCTGTCATAATATAATAGAGACAGTAGATCTAGCTGGTCTGTCATAATATAATAGAGACAGTAGATCTAGCTGGTCTGTCATAATATAATAGAGACAGTAGATCTAGCTGGTCTGTCATAATATAATAGAGACAGTAGATCTAGCTGGTCTGTCATATATAATAGAGACAGTAGATCTAGCTGGTCTGTCATAATATAATAGAGACAGTAGATCTAGCTGGTCTGTCATAATATAATAGAGACAGTAGATCTAGCTGGTCTGTCATAATATAATAGAGACAGTAGATCTAGCTGGTCTGTCATATATAATAGAGACAGTAGATCTAGCTGGTCTGTCATATTATAATAGAGACAGTAGATCTAGCTGGTCTGTCATATATATATAGAGACAGTAGATCTAGCTGGTCTGTCATAATATAATAGAGACAGTAGATCTAGCTGGTCTGTCATAATATAATAGAGACAGTAGATCTAGCTGGTCTGTCATAATATAATAGAGACAGTAGATCTAGCTGGTCTGTCATAATATAATAGAGACAGTAGATCTAGCTGGTCTGTCATAATATAATAGAGACAGTAGATCTAGCTGGTCTGTCATAATATAATAGAGACAGTAGATCTAGCTGGTCTGTCATAAATAATAGAGACAGTAGATCTAGCTGGTCTGTCATAATATAATAGAGACAGTAGATCTAGCTGGTCTGTCATATAATAGAGACAGTAGATCTAGCTGGTCTGTCATAATATAATAGAGACAGTAGATCTAGCTGGTCTGTCATAATTATAGAGACAGTAGATCTAGCTGGTCTGTCATAATATAATAGAGACAGTAGATCTAGCTGGTCTGTCATAATATAATAGAGACAGTAGATCTAGCTGGTCTGTCATAATATAATAGAGACAGTAGATCTAGCTGGTCTGTCATAATATAATAGAGACAGTAGATCTAGCTGGTCTGTCATATTAATAGAGACAGTAGATCTAGCTGGTCTGTCATATATAATAGAGACAGTAGATCTAGCTGGTCTGTCATAATATAATAGAGACAGTAGATCTAGCTGGTCTGTCATAATATAATAGAGACAGTAGATCTAGCTGGTCTGTCATAATATAATAGAGACAGTAGATCTAGCTGGTCTGTCATAATAATAATAGAGACAGTAGATCTAGCTGGTCTGTCATAATATAATAGAGACAGTAGATCTAGCTGGTCTGTCATAATATAATAGAGACAGTAGATCTAGCTGGTCTGTCATAATATAATAGAGACAGTAGATCTAGCTGGTCTGTCATAATATAATAGAGACAGTAGATCTAGCTGTCTGTCATATATAATAGAGACAGTAGATCTAGCTGGTCTGTCATAATAATAGAGACAGTAGATCTAGCTGGTCTGTCATAATATAATAGAGACAGTAGATCTAGCTGGTCTGTCATAATATAATAGAGACAGTAGATCTAGCTGGTCTGTCATATTATAATAGAGACAGTAGATCTAGCTGGTCTGTCATATATAATAGAGACAGTAGATCTAGCTGGTCTGTCATAATATAATAGAGACAGTAGATCTAGCTGGTCTGTCATAATATAATAGAGACAGTAGATCTAGCTGGTCTGTCATAATATAATAGAGACAGTAGATCTAGCTGGCTGTCATAATATATATAGAGACAGTAGATCTAGCTGGTCTGTCATAATATAATAGAGACAGTAGATCTAGCTGGTCTGTCATAATATAATAGAGACAGTAGATCTAGCTGGTCTGTCATAATATAATAGAGACAGTAGATCTAGCTGGTCTGTCATAATATAATAGAGACAGTAGATCTAGCTGGTCTGTCATATTATAATAGAGACAGTAGATCTAGCTGGTCTGTCATAATATAATAGAGACAGTAGATCTAGCTGGTCTGTCATAATATAATAGAGAGACAGTAGATCTAGCTGGTCTGTCATAATATAATAGAGACAGTAGATCTAGCTGGTCTGTCATAATATAATAGAGACAGTAGATCTAGCTGGTCTGTCATAATATAATAGAGACAGTAGATCTAGCTGGTCTGTCATAATATAATAGAGACAGTAGATCTAGCTGGTCTGTCATAATATAATAGAGACAGTAGATCTATCTGGTGGTCTGTCATAATATAATAGAGAGTAGATCTAGCTGGTCTGTCATAATATAATAGAGACAGTAGATCTAGCTGGTCTGTCATAATATAATAGAGACAGTAGATCTAGCTGGTCTGTCATAATATAATAGAGACAGTAGATCTAGCTGGTCTGTCATAATATAATAGAGACAGTAGATCTAGGTCTGTCATATTATAATAGAGACAGTAGATCTAGCTGGTCTGTCATAATATAATAGAGACAGTAGATCTAGCTGGTCTGTCATAATATAATAGAGACAGTAGAAGCTGGTCTAGCTGGTCTAATATAATATAAGAGAGAGAGAGATCTATGTCATATATAATAGAGACAGTAGATCTAGCTGGTCTGTCATAATATAATAGAGACAGTAGATCTAGCTGGTCTGTCATAATATAATAGAGACAGTAGATCTAGCTGGTCTGTCATAATATAATAGAGACAGTAGATCTAGCTGGTCTGTCATAATATAATAGAGACAGTAGATCTAGCTGGTCTGTCATATATAATAGAGACAGTAGATCTAGCTGGTCTGTCATAATATAATAGAGACAGTAGATCTAGCTGGTCTGTCATAATATAATAGAGACAGTAGATCTAGCTGGTCTGTCATAATATAATAGAGACAGTAGATCTAGCTGGTCTGTCATAATATAATAGAGACAGTAGATCTAGCTGGTCTGTCATAATATAATAGAGACAGTAGATCTAGCTGGTCTGTCATATTATAATAGAGACAGTAGATCTAGCTGGTCTGTCATAATATAATAGAGACAGTAGATCTAGCTGGTCTGTCATAATATAATAGAGACAGTAGATCTAGCTGGTCTGTCATAATATAATAGAGACAGTATCTAGCTGGTCTGTCATAATATAATAGAGACAGTAGATCTAGCTGGTCTGTCATAAATATAGAGAGACAGTAGATCTAGCTGGTCTGTCATAATATAATAGAGACAGTAGATCTAGCTGGTCTGTCATATATAATAGAGACAGTAGATCTAGCTGGTCTGTCATATATAATAGAGACAGTAGATCTAGCTGGTCTGTCATAATATATATAGAGACAGTAGATCTAGCTGGTCTGTCATAATATAATAGAGACAGTAGATCTAGCTGGTCTGTCATATATAATAGAGACAGTAGATCTAGCTGGTCTGTCATAATATAATAGAGACAGTAGATCTACTGCTGGTCTGTCATAATATAATAGACAGTAGATCTAGCTGGTCTGTCATAATATAATAGAGACAGTAGATCTAGCTGGTCTGTCATAATATAATAGAGACAGTAGATCTAGCTGGTCTGTCATAATATAATAGAGACAGTAGATCTAGCTGGTCTGTCATAATATAATAGAGACAGTAGATCTAGCTGGTCTGTCATAATATAATAGAGACAGTAGATCTAGCTGGTCTGTCATAATATAATAGAGACAGTAGATCTAGCTGGTCTGTCATAATATAATAGAGACAGTAGATCTAGCTGGTCTGTCATAATATAATAGAGACAGTAGATCTAGCTGGTCTGTCATAATATAATAGAGACAGTAGATCTAGCTGGTCTGTCATAATATAATAGAGACAGTAGATCTAGCTGGTCTGTCATAATATAATAGAGACAGTAGATCTAGCTGGTCTGTCATAATATAATAGAGACAGTAGATCTAGCTGGTCTGTCATAATATAATAGAGACAGTAGATCTAGCTGGTCTGTCATAATATAATAGAGACAGTAGATCTAGCTGGTCTGTCATAATATAATAGAGACAGTAGATCTAGCTGGTCTGTCATATAATAGAGACAGTAGATCTATCTTTATAATAATATTCTAGCTGGTCTGTCATAATATAATAGAGACAGTAGATCTAGCTGGTCTGTCATAATATATAGAGACAGTAGATCTAGCTGGTCTGTCATAATTATAATAGAGACAGTAGATCTAGCTGGTCTGTCATAATATAATAGAGACAGTAGATCTAGCTGGTCTGTCATAATATAATAGAGACAGTAGATCTAGCTGGTCTGTCATAATATAATAGAGACAGTAGATCTAGCTGGTCTGTCATAATATAATAGAGACAGTAGATCTAGCTGGTCTGTCATAATATAATAGACAGTAGATCTAGCTGGTCTGTCATAATATAATAGAGACAGTAGATCTAGCTGGTCTGTCATAATATAATAGAGACAGTAGATCTAGCTGGTCTGTCATAATATAATAGAGACAGTAGATCTAGCTGGTCTGTCATAATATAATAGAGACAGTAGATCTAGCTGGTCTGTCATAATATAATAGAGACAGTAGATCTAGCTGGTCTGTCATAATATAATAGAGACAGTAGATCTAGCTGGTCTGTCATAATATAATAGAGACAGTAGATCTAGCTGGTCTGTCATAATATAATAGAGACAGTAGATCTAGCTGGTCTGTCATAATATAATAGAGACAGTAGATCTAGCTGGTCTGTCATAATATAATAGAGACAGTTAGAAAATTCTGTTTTATATAGATTAGATCTGGTCTGTCATATTATAATAGAGACAGTAGATCTAGCTGGTCTGTCATAATAATAGAGACAGTAGATCTAGCTGGTCTGTCAAATATAATAGAGACAGTAGATCTAGCTGGTCTGTCATAATATATAGAGACAGTAGATCTAGCTGGTCTGTCATAATATAATAGAGACAGTAGATCTAGCTGGTCTGTCATAATATAATAGAGACAGTAGATCTAGCTGGTCTGTCATAATATAATAGAGACAGTAGATCTAGCTGGTCTGTCATAATATAATAGAGACAGTAGATCTAGCTGGTCTGTCATAATATAATAGAGACAGTAGATCTAGCTGGTCTGTCATAATAAATAGAGACAGTAGATCTAGCTGGTCTGTCATAATATAATAGAGACAGTAGATCTAGCTGGTCTGTCATATAATAGAGACAGTAGATCTAGCTGGTCTGTCATAATATAATAGAGACAGTAGATCTAGCTGGTCTGTCATATTAATAGAGACAGTAGATCTAGCTGGTCTGTCATATTAATAGAGACAGTAGATCTAGCTGGTCTGTCATAATATAATAGACAGTAGATCTAGCTGGTCTGTCATAATATAATAGAGACAGTAGATCTAGCTGGTCTGTCATATAATATAGAGACAGTAGATCTAGCTGTCTGTCATAATATAATAGAGACAGTAGATCTAGCTGGTCTGTCATAATATAATAGAGACAGTAGATCTAGCTGGTCTGTCATAATATAATAGAGACAGTAGATCTAGCTGGTCTGTCATAATATAATAGAGACAGTAGATCTAGCTGGTCTGTCATAATATAATAGAGACAGTAGATCTAGCTGGTCTGTCATAATATAATAGAGACAGTAGATCTAGCTGGTCTGTCATATTATAATAGAGACAGTAGATCTAGCTGCTGTCATAATATAATAGAGACAGTAGATCTAGCTGGTCTGTCATATATAATAGAGACAGTAGATCTAGCTGGTCTGTCATAATATAATAGAGACAGTAGATCTAGCTGGTCTGTCATAATATAATAGAGACAGTAGATCTAGCTGGTCTGTCATATAATATAGAGACAGTAGATCTAGCTGGTCTGTCATAATATAAGAGACAGTAGATCTAGCTGGTCTGTCATAATATAATAGAGACAGTAGATCTAGCTGGTCTGTCATAATATAATAGAGACAGTAGATCTAGCTGGTCTGTCATAATATAATAGAGACAGTAGATCTAGCTGGTCTGTCATAATATATAGACAGTAGATCTAGCTGGTCTGTCATAATATAATAGAGACAGGATCTAGCTGGTCTGTCATAATATAATAGAGACAGTAGATCTAGCTGGTCTGTCATAATATAATAGAGACAGTAGATCTAGCTGGTCTCTGTCATAATTAAGAGACAGTAGATCTAGCTGGTCTGTCATATTATAATAGAGACAGTAGATCTAGCTGGTCTGTCATAATATAATAGAGACAGTAGATCTAGCTGGTCTGTCATATATAATAGAGACAGTAGATCTAGCTGGTCTGTCATAATATAATAAGAGAAAGAAGATCTATATTTATAAGACAGTAGATCTAGCTGGTCTGTCAAATATAAGAGAGACAGTAGATCTAGCTGGTCTGTCATAATATAATAGAGACAGTAGATCTAGCTGGTCTGTCATAATATAATAGAGACAGTAGATCTAGCTGGTCTGTCATATATAATAGAGACAGTAGATCTAGCTGGTCTGTCATAATATAATAGAGACAGTAGATCTAGCTGGTCTGTCATAATATAATAGAGACAGTAGATCTAGCTGGTCTGTCATAATATAATAGAGACAGTAGATCTAGCTGGTCTGTCATAATATAATAGAGACAGTAGATCTAGCTGGTCTGTCATAATATAATAGAGACAGTAGATCTAGCTGGTCTGTCATAATATAAGGAGGCTGTATAATAAAAAAAAGACAGTAGATCTAGCTGGTCTGTCATAATATAATAGAGACAGTAGATCTAGCTGGTCTGTCATATAATAGAGACAGTAGATCTAGCTGGTCTGTCATAATATAATAGAGACAGTAGATCTAGCTGGTCTGTCATAATATAATAGAGACAGTAGATCTAGCTGGTATAATCAATGTCTTAGTCTCTAATATAATAGAGACAGTAGATCTAGCTGGTCTGTCATAATATAATAGAGACAGTAGATCTAGCTGGTCTGTCATAATATAATAGAGACAGTAGATCTAGCTGGTCTGTCATAATATAATAGAGACAGTAGATCTAGCTGGTCTGTCATAATATAATAGAGACAGTAGATCTAGCTGGTCTGTCATAATATAATAGAGACAGTAGATCTAGCTGGTCTGTCATAATATAATAGAGACAGTAGATCTAGCTGGTCTGTCATAATATAATAGAGACAGTAGATCTAGCTGGTCTGTCAAATATAATAGAGACAGTAGATCTAGCTGGTCTGTCATAATATAATAGAGACAGTAGATCTAGCTGGTTTCATAATATAATAGAGACAGTAGATCTAGCTGGTCTGTCATAATATAATAGAGACAGTAGATCTAGCTGGTCTGTCATAATATATAGAGACAGTAGATCTAGCTGGTCTGTCATAAATAATAGAGACAGTAGATCTAGCTGGTCTGTCATAATATAATAGAGACAGTAGATCTAGCTGGTCTGTCATAATATAATAGAGACAGTAGATCTAGCTGGTCTGTCATAATATAATAGAGACAGTAGATCTAGCTGGTCTGTCATAATATAATAGAGACAGTAGATCTAGCTGGTCTGTCATAATATATATAGAGACAGTAGATCTAGCTGGTCTGTCATAATATAATAGAGACAGTAGATCTAGCTGGTCTGTCATAATATAATAGAGACAGTAGATCTAGCTGGTCTGTCATAATATAATAGAGACAGTAGATCTAGCTGTCTGTCTAATATTATAATAGAGACAGTAGATCTAGCTGGTCTGTCATAATATAATAGAGACAGTAGATCTAGCTGGTCTGTCATAATATAATAGAGACAGTAGATCTAGCTGGTCTGTCATAATATAATAGAGACAGTAGATCTAGCTGGTCTGTCATAATATAATAGAGACAGTAGATCTAGCTGGTCTGTCATAATATAATAGAGACAGTAGATCTAGCTGGTCTGTCATAATATAATAGACAGTAGATCTAGCTGGTCTGTCATAATATAATAGAGACAGTAGATCTAGCTGGTCTGTCATAATATAATAGAGACAGTAGATCTAGCTGGTCTGTCATAATATAATAGAGACAGTAGATCTAGCTGGTCTGTCATAATATAATAGAGACAGTAGATCTAGCTGGTCTGTCATAATATAATAGAGACAGTAGATCTAGCTGGTCTGTCATAATATAATAGAGACAGTAGATCTAGCTGGTCTGTCATAATATAATAGAGACAGTAGATCTAGCTGGTCTGTCATAATATAATAGAGACAGTAGATCTAGCTGGTCTGTCATAATATAATAGAGACAGTAGATCTAGCTGGTCTGTCATAATATAATAGAGACAGTAGATCTAGCTGGTCTGAATATAAAAAAGGAGAGAGAGGCTGGTTGGTCATATATAGACAGTAGATCTAGCTGGTCTGTCATAATATAATAGAGACAGTAGATCTAGCTGGTCTGTCATAATATAATAGAGACAGTAGATCTAGCTGGTCTGTCATAATATAATAGAGACAGTAGATCTAGCTGGTCTGTCATAATATAATAGAGACAGTAGATCTAGCTGGTCTGTCATAATATATAGAGACAGTAGATCTAGCTGGTCTGTCATCTGTAATATAATAGAGACAGTAGATCTAGCTGGTCTGTCATAATATAATAGAGACAGTAGATCTAGCTGGTCTGTCATAATATAATAGAGACAGTAGATCTAGCTGGTCTGTCATAATATAATAGAGACAGTAGATCTAGCTGGTCTGTCATAATATAATAGAGACAGTAGATCTAGCTGGTCTGTCATATATAATAGAGACAGTAGATCTAGCTGGTCTGTCATAATATATAGAGACAGTAGATCTAGCTGGTCTGTCATAATATAATAGAGACAGTAGATCTAGCTGGTCTGTCATAATATAATAGAGACAGTAGATCTAGCTGGTCTGTCATAATATAATAGAGACAGTAGATCTAGCTGGTCTGTCATAATATAATAGAGACAGTAGATCTAGCTGGTCTGTCATAATATAATAGAGACAGTTATCTAGCTGGTCTGTCATAATATAATAGAGACAGTAGATCTAGCTGGTCTGTCATTTATAATAGAGACAGTAGATCTAGCTGGTCTGTCATAATATAATAGAGACAGTAGATCTAGCTGGTCTGTCATATATAATAGAGACAGTAGATCTAGCTGGTCTGTCATATATAATAGAGACAGTAGATCTAGCTGGTCTGTCATAATATAATAGAGACAGTAGATCTAGCTGGTCTGTCATATATAATAGAGACAGTAGATCTAGCTGGTCTGTCATAATATAATAGAGACAGTAGATCTAGCTGGTCTGTCATAATATATAGAGACAGTAGATCTAGCTGGTCTGTCATAATATAATAGAGACAGTAGATCTAGCTGGTCTGTCATAATATAATAGAGACAGTAGATCTAGCTGGTCTGTCATAATATAATAGAGACAGTAGATCTAGCTGGTCTGTCATAATATAATAGAGACAGTAGATCTAGCTGGTCTGTCATAATATAATAGAGACAGTAGATCTAGCTGGTCTGTCATATATAATAGAGACAGTAGATCTAGCTGGTCTGTCATAATATAATAGAGACAGTAGATCTAGCTGGTCTGTCATAATATAATAATAGAGACAGTATATCTAGCTGGTCTGTCATAATATAATAGAGACAGTAGATCTAGCTGGTCTGTCATAATATAATAGAGACAGTAGATCTAGCTGGTCTGTCATAATATAATAGAGACAGTAGATCTAGCTGGTCTGTCATAATATAATAGAGACAGTAGATCTAGCTGGTCTGTCATAAATATAATAGAGACAGTAGATCTAGCTGGTCTGTCATAATATAATAGAGACAGTAGATCTAGCTGGTCTGTCATAATATAATAGAGACAGTAGATCTAGCTGGTCTGTCATAATATAATAGAGACAGTATCTAGCTGGTCTGTCATAATATAATAGAGACAGTAGATCTAGCTGGTCTGTCATAATATAATAGAGACAGTAGATCTAGCTGGTCTGTCATAATATAATAGAGACAGTAGATCTAGCTGGTCTGTCAAATATAATAGAGACAGTAGATCTAGCTGGTCTGTCATAATATAATAGAGACAGTAGATCTAGCTGGTCTGTCATAATATAATAGAGACAGTAGATCTGGTGGTCTGTCATAATATAATAGAGACAGTAGATCTAGCTGGTCTGTCATAATATAATAGAGACAGTAGATCTAGCTGGTCTGTCATAATAATAATAGAGACAGTAGATCTAGCTGGTCTGTCATAATATAATAGAGACAGTAGATCTAGCTGGTCTGTCATAATATAATAGAGACAGTAGATCTAGCTGGTCTGTCATAATATAATAGAGACAGTAGATCTAGCTGGTCTGTCATAATAATAGAGACAGTAGATCTAGCTGGTCTGTCATAATATAATAGAGACAGTAGATCTAGCTGGTCTGTCATAATATAATAGAGACAGTAGATCTAGCTGGTCTGTCAAATAATAATAGAGACAGTAGATCTACCTGGTCTGTCATAATATAATAGAGACAGTAGATCTAGCTGGTCTGTCATAATATAATAGAGACAGTAGATCTAGCTGGTCTGTCATAATATAATAGACAGTAGATTAGCTGGTCTGTCATAATATAATAGTGTAATCCTTAATGTCGGTGGGCGGAGCCGGGAGGGTCGTCGGCGAAATGAGACACACCTGGGCGTGGGTGTGTCCCAGGATAAATGCACCTCTTCACCATTCATTGAGGAGACTCTCTCCATGCAGACACTGATAGATTTTGGTTGTGGCCGTTTTGTTTGTTTTGGCACCTTTCAACACCCCTCATTATCACATTTATGCACGCAACCACTCACTTACACTACTGATTACTGACTACACACACACCATTGTTAATTGTATTTAGTTTACCTCAGTTAATAATTATATTTTGTTATTCCTTATCTCCACGTTGTCTCCCTTTTTGTTACGAACTTCGAGCCGGATCGTGACAAACATCAGACTCTGAGAACTCATCTTCACTGTCACACTCCGACCTTGTTGAGGATGGCTCGTTGTCAGACTCAAAAAGCCTCAAATTTTCCCGGATGGCAAAAAAAATGTTAACCCTTGAGGGGGATCCTCTTGATGCGGCTGTCCATATCGGAAGACTGTGATATGGCCATTTCTTGGAGAGACTCCTTCCCCTCCAGGAGACTGTCAAACATGATGACAACACCACTCCAACGGGTGTTGCTGGGCAGCTTCAATGTGGTGCTCTTATTCTTCTCACTTTGCTTGGTGAGGTAGATTGCTGCTATAACTTGATGACTCTTCACATACCTAACCGTTTCCTTGGCTCTCTTGTAGAGTGTATCCATTGTTTTCAGTGACATGATGTCCTTGAGGAGGAGATTCAATGCATGAGCAGCACAGCCAATGGGTGTGATGTGAGGGTAGGTCTCCTCCACTTTAGACCAAGCAGCCTTCATGTCCGCAGCATTGTCTGTCATCAGTGCAAATACCTTCTGTGGTCCAAGGTCATTGACTGCCTTCTGCTCATCTGCAATGTAGAGACCAGTGTGTCTGTTGTCCCTTGTGTCTGTGCTCTGGTAGAATACTGGTTGAGGGGTGGAGATGATGTAGTTAATTATTCCTTGCCCATGAACATTCGACCACCCATCAGAGATGATTGCAATACAGTCTGCTTTCTCTATGATTTGCTTGACCTTCACTTGAACTCTGTTGAACTCTGCATCCAGAAAATGAGTAGATAACACATGTCTGGTTGGATGGGTGTATGCTGGGCGAAGAACATTCAGAAAATCTCTTCCAATACACATTGCCTGTGAGCAGAGGTGAACCAGTTGCATACACAGCTCGAGCAAGACACTTTTGTCAGAGGTTGCTTGTTGTGAGCGCTGAGGGAACTTTATGCACTTGGCCAGATGATTCTGCATCTTTGTTGCATTCTTCACATATGACTTGGCACAGTATTTGCAAATGTACACAGCTTTTCCTTCTACACTAGCTGCAGTGAAATGTCTCCACATATCAGATAGTGCCCGTGGAATTTTCCTGTGAAAATTAGAAAAGTATGAGAAAAAAAAAATGTACAGATAAATAGTTAAGCAGTTAGATTAAACAACTCCTTTGTAAGATAATTTTTTTTAAATTAAACCTGTATGGAAACAGGTGAATTAACACTACCCATGTATGTCATATAAAATATATTCACCCCAACCAGAATTGTAATCAAAATTTACCAGAAAGCATGTAGTCCTTGGCTCAGACAGTAGAGTAGTGTGGGCTCAATAGCATCTCATTAGTGATCTTGAGAATCAGCCTTACATGTGATGGAAGAATGCACTGTGCATGTAGATGATTACAATTCTATTGAATTGGGGATAGTATAACCAAAATATGCCACAAGACCTAGAATTGCCTTGTGTATCCCACTAAAAAAAGTTGACTGTTATAAGTGAACACTTGATGAATTTAAGCAAAACTCCCCAAATTCCAAGGTTTAACTTTCCATGGAACATTTCCAGTAAAATTACGGAAATTTAACGGAAGGGTTCCGACCCTTTGTAACTCTAGGTCCAACTCATCCCAAACCATCTCAGTTGGGTTGAGGTCGGGTGATTGTGGAGGCCAAGTCATCTGATGCAGCACTCCATCACTCTCCTTCTTGGTCAAATAGCCCTTACACAGCCTGGAGGTGTGTTTTGGGTCATTGTCATATTGAAAAACTAATGGGAGTCCCACTAAGCGCAATCCAGATGAGATGGCGTATCGCTACATAATGCTGTGGAAGCCATGCTGGTTAAGTGTGCCTTGAATTCTACATAAAATCACAGACAGTGTCACCAGCAAAACACCGCCACACCTCCTCCTCCATGCTTCACGGTGGGAACCACATATGCAGAGATAATCCGTTCACCTACTCTGCGTCTCACAGAGACACGGCGGTTGGAGCCCAAAATCTAACATATGGACTCATCAGACCAAAGGACAGATTTCCAACAGTCTAATGTCCATTGCTCGTGTTTCTTGGCCCAAGCAAGTCTCTTCTTCTTATTGGTGTCCTTCAGTATTGGTTTCATTGCAGCAATTCGACCATGAAGGCCTGATTCACGCAGTCTCCTCTGAACAGTTGATGTTGAGATGTGTCCGTTACATTTACTCTGAAGCATTTATTTGGACTGCAATCTGAGGCTGGTAATTCTAATGAACTTCTCCTCTACTGCAGAAGTAACTCTGGGTCTTCCTTTCCTGTAGCGGTCCTCATGAGAGCCAGTTTCATGACAGCGCTTGATGTTTTTTTCCGCCTGCACTTGAAGAAACTTTCAAAGTTCTTTACATCTTCTGGATTGACTGAACTCTTAATGTAATGGAGTGTCGTTTCTCTCTGCTTATTTGAGCTGTTCTTGTTAGAGGGTGACCGATTAAAATCGGCATGGCCGGTTAATTAGGGCCTATTTCAAGTTTTCATAACAATAGGTAATCTGCATTTTGGACGCCGATTATGGTCAATAACATTGCACTCCACGAGGAGACTGCGTGGCAGGCTGACAACCTGTTACGCGAGTGCAGCAAGGAGCCAAAGTAAGTTGCTATCTAGCATTAAACTTATCTTGATAATCACAAGTTAACCTCTCTAGGGTATGTGGGACGCTAGCATCCCATCTGGCCAACATCCAGTGAGATTGCAGAGAGTCAAATTCAAATACAGAAATGCTCATTATGAAAATTCAGAAAACAAAACATATTTTACATAGGTTTAAAGATGAACTTCTTGTTAATTCAACCACGGCGTCAGATTTATAAAATGCTTTTCGGCGAAAGCATACCTAGCCCAGAACATACATAGCCCAGTTGACAAATTATTACAAACAGTAACCAGCCAAGCAGAAGCGTTACAAAACTCAGAAATAGAGATCAAATTAATCCCTTACATTTGATGATCTTCCTATGGTGGCACTCAGAAGACATTCATTTACTCAATAAATGTTCCTTTTGTTCGATAAAGTCTCTTTATATCCAAAAACCTCTGTTTTGTTTACACGTTTTCTTCAGTAATCCACAGGCTCAAACGCAGTCACAACAGGCAGACAAAAAAATCTAAATTGTATCCGTAAAGTTCATAGAAACATGTCAAAAGATGTTTATATTCAATCCTCAGGTTGTTTTTAGCCTAAATGATCTATAATATTTAAACCGGACAATAACGTCGTCAATATAAAAGGTAAACAAAAAAGGCACTCCTCGGGATTGCGCATAAAAAAAAGCTCTGTGACACGTCAGCGCCCACTCATTCAGACTGGTCTTACTCCCTCATTTATAAGAATACAAGCCTGAAACAATTTCTAACGACTGTTGACATCTAGTGGAAGGCATAGGAACTGCAAATTGAGTCCTAAGTCAATGGATACTGTAATGGCATTGAATAGAAAACTACAAAACCAAAAAATAAAGAAAACTTACTGTTTGGGGTCATTTTTCTCCATTAAAATAACATCAAATTAGGGCCTCCCGGGTGGCGCAGTGGTCTAAGGCACAGCATCGCAGTGCTAGCTGTGCCACCAGAGGGTTCGAGCCCAGGCTCCTTCGCAGCCAGCAGCGACCGGGAGGTCCATGGGGCGACACACAATTGGCCTAGCGTCGTCCGGGTTAGGGAGAGTTTGGCCGGTAGGGATATCCTTGTCTCATCGCGCACTAGTGACTCCTGTGATGGGCCGGGCGCGGTGCATGCTAACCAGGTCGCCAGGTGCACGGTGTTTCCTCCGACACATTGGTGTGGCTGGCTTCCGGGTTGGATGTGCGCTGTGTTGAGAAGCCGTGCGACTTGGTTGGGTTGTTTCGGAGGACGCATGACTCGCGACCTTCGTCTTTCCCGAGCCCGTAGTACGGGAGTTGTAGCAATGAGACAAGATAGTACAAAATTGGGGAGAAAAGGGGGTAAAAATTATTATAATAATCAAATTGATCAGAAATGCAGTGTAGACATTGTAAATGACTACTGTAGCTGGAAACGGCAGATTTGATATGGAATATAGGTGTACAGAGGCCCATTATCAGCAACCATCACTCCTGTGTTCCAATGACACGTTGTGTTAGTTAATCCAAGTTTATAATTTTAAAAGACTAATTGATCATTAGAAAACCCTTTTGCAATTATGTAGATATTCCATTTTTTTTTTTTAAATCAGCCGTTTCCAGCTACAATAGTAATTTACAATTATTTCTGATCAATTTGATGTTATTTTAATGGACAAAAGGTTTGCTTTTCTTTCAAAAACAAGGACATTTCTAAGTGACCGCAAAACTTTTGAACGGTAGTGTACATCTTCACTATTACTCTACAATGTAGAAAATAGTACCAAAGAAAAGAAAAACCCTTGAATAAGTAGGTGTGGCCAAACCCTTAACTGGTACTGTATATCAACGAATCAGCGAGGGCACTAGAACATTCTGCAGCACCCGGCCTCACCCTGCTAGAATCTGTTTTCTGATGATCTGGTGCTTCTGTCCCCAACCAAGGAGGGCCTACAGCAGCACCTAGATTTTCTGCACAGATTCTGTCAGACCTGGGCCCTGTCAGACCTGGGCCCTGTCAGACCTGGGCCCTGTCAGACCTGGGCCCTGTCAGACCTGGGCCCTGTCAGACCTGGGCCCTGTCAGACCTGGGCCCTGTCAGACCTGGGCCCTGTCAGACCTGGGCCCTGTCAGACCTGGGCCCTGTCAGACCTGGGCCCTGTCAGACCTGGGCCCTGTCAGTAAATCTCTGGTGGTGGTCCAAAAAAGGTCTAGTTGCCAGGACCACAAATACAAATTCCATCTCGACACCGTTGCCCTAGAGCACACAAAAAAATATACATACCTCGGCCTAAACATCAGCGTCACAGGTAACTTCAACAAAGCTGTGAACAATCTGAGAGACAAGGCAAGAAGGGCCTTCTACGCCATCAAAAGGAACATAAAATTCAACATACCAATTAGAATACTTGAATCAATCAGTTATAGAACCCATTTCCCTTCAGGGTTGTGAGGTCTGGGGTCCGCTCATAAACTAACAATTCACAAAATGGGATAAACACCAAATTTAAACTGCATGCAGAATTCTGCAAAAAGTCCCAAACCTTCCATAACAAAGCCATCACCTAAAGACAGATGAACCTGGAGACAGTCCCCTAAATAAGTTGGTCCTGAGGCTTTGTTCACAAACACAAACAGACCACACAGAGCCCCAGGACAGCAACACAATTAGACCCAAACATGAGAAAACAAAAAGATCATTCCTTGACACATGGGAAAGAATTAACAAAAAAACAGAGCAAACTAGAATGCTATTTGGCCCTAAACAGAGAGTACACAGTGGCAGAATACCTGACCACTATGACTGACCCAAACTTAAGGAAAGCTTTGACTATGTACAGACTCAGCCTTGCTATTGACAAAGGCCGCTGAAGGCAGACATGGCTCTCAAGAGAAGACAGGCTATGTGCACACTGCCCACAAGGTGAGGTGGAAACTGAGCTGCACTTCCTAACCTCCTGCCAAACAAACGTATGACCATATTAGATACACACATTTCCCTCAGATTACATAGACCCACAAAGAATTTGAAAGCAAACACAATTTTGATAAACACCCATATCTACTGGGTGAAATACCACAGTGTGCCATCACACAGCAAGATTTGTGACCTGTTGCTACAAGAAAAGGGAAACCAGTGAAGAACAAACACCATTATAAATACAACCCATTTTTATATTGATTCATTTTCTCTTTTGTACATTTAACTATTTGCACACAATATTACATTTGAAATGTCTTTATTCTTTTGGAACTTTTGTGAGAGTAATGTTCACTGTTAATTGTTTATTTCACTTTTGTTTATTATCTATTTTACTTGCTTTGGCAATGTAAAAGATGTTTCCCATAGAGAGGGAGTGGTGTATGGAGGGGTTTATCAGGGATAGAGAGGGAGTGGTGTATGGAGGGGTTTATCAGGGATAGAGAGGGAGTGGTGTATGGAGGGGTTTATCAGGGATAGAGAGGGAATGGTGTATGGAGGGGTTTATCAGGGTTAGAGAGGGAGTGGTGTATGGAGGGGTTTATCAGGGTTAGAGAGGGAGTGGTGTATGGAGGGGTTTATCAGGGATAGAGAGGGAGTGGTGTATGGAGGGGTTTATCAGGGTTAGAGAGGGAGTGGTGTATGAAGGGGTTAATCAGGGTTAGAGAGGGAGTGGTGTATGGAGGGGTTTATCAGGGTTAGAGAGGGAGTGGTGTATGGAGGGGTTTATCAGGGTTAGAGAGGGAGTGGTGTATGGAGGGGTTTATCAGGGTTAGAGAGGGAGTGGTGTATGGAGGGGTTTATCAGGGTTAGAGAGGGAGTGGTGTATGGAGGGGTTTATCAGGGTTAGAGAGGGAGTGGTGTATGGAGGGGTTTATCAGGGTTAGAGAGGGAGTGGTGTATGGAGGGGTTTATCAGGGATAGAGAGGGAGTGGTGTATGGAGGGGTTAATCAGGGTTAGAGAGGGAGTGGTGTATGGAGGGGTTTATCAGGGATAGAGAGGGAATGGTGTATGGAGGGGTTTATCAGGGATAGAGAGGGAGTGGTGTATGGAGGGGTTTATCAGGGTTAGAGAGGGAGTGGTGTATGGAGGGGTTTATCAGGGATAGAGAGGGAGTGGTGTATGGAGGGGTTTATCAGGGTTAGAGAGGGAGTGGTGTATGGAGGGGTGAGTGAGGGAAGAGCGAGGGAAGAGCGAGGGAAGAGCGAGGGAAGAGCGAGGGGAGAGCGAGGGGAGAGCGAGGGAAGAGCGAGGGAAGAGCGAGGGAAGAGCGAGGGAGCGAGAGAGCGAGGGCGAGGACAAACAGGAAAGATAAAGAAGGGAGAAAGAGATAGAGAATGGGGAGGTAGAGGGGAGATGTACTCTCTATCCCACCCATAAAGGGGAGGACATGATGTGACATGTTCAGTCTGCCCACAACGAGCAGCAACAGCACCAGGGAATAACCAGTAATTAAGTGAAAACTGTGCTCAGGTACTGCAAGTCGGTAACTGGTTCTCATACACCTATTCTGGAATAACTGAGAGCATGAAAGAGAAACACAGACTATTTCAACACGGTAAATGGCAGTCAGAACGAGACAAAGGGACACTATACTTTGTTACAGTATATTCTACATTGAACCAGAGAGTTGTCACAAAACACAAACACACACAAAGGGAAGACTGTAGACAATGGCCCATGGATTACTGCAGTATCCTCTTGTATTAGCTACCGACAGAGGTCATGTCGTTGAATATTATCGGTGATGGAAACTATAAGGTTCGAGACCGGATGACTACCGGTCTCTATGGAATGGAAATTAAATGCGCGGTGTTTTATGCGTGTTTTGTGTGGGCTGTCGGTAATAACTAGACAGCTGTGATGAGCTACCCTGAATAAGACACGGTGCTGTTTGTATAGCAAACAGCGTCATTACAGTAACCCTTCCGTGACTGACCACAGCGGAACATTCCTTCTCCTCCAGCTGACTGAACGGCGCAAACAAAATGCCAGTTAGCTAGCTAGGTTTTGTCCAAAATACACTAAAAGACAATGCAAGGCTGTGCTAAAAACAGCTAATGGAACAGCCCCTTCCTATCTTCTGCTCAGCTATGTTTTACGGGGCAGAACCCGCGGACATTACTCCAGCCCAGATGAAGTCATTCGAGCTGTCAGAAACATGATTTCCCTGTTTTACACTTCATCACTGTACTTCAAATTTGTTTCGAAACATTATCATAACTAGCTATGTCCCACTACAGATGATATGCCTATAGCTATGCCTGTTATCTAACCGCGTGGGTTAACGGGACAGACATGTGATAGACAACAGCAAGTCATCAAGTAGTGTGTCAACAAGGTTGCTCGTTAGCTCAACAAAACGTTTCAGAGATTTGAACAACTAAAAACTATAGAAAAGGGAACAAACTGCAACAGAAAGATAATGAAGTGTACCGTACTTGTTCAGCCACCTTAGCGATGTAGTAACATTAGTTATAACAAGCTGTTGGGCTATTCAACATTTCCCTAACGTTAGAAGAGGCCAGTATCTGTGGTTAGTTACCAGATAGCGGTTCTTCAACACCACAACCAGACCTAACTAGCTGACCAAACAGCTCGTAGTGACTAGTTGGCTAGACACCCTAACACTAACATAACTACAACCAGGGGGATAGACACCCTAACACTAACATAACTACAAGCAGGGGGATAGGCACCCTAACACTAACATAACTACAACCAGGGGGCTAGGCACCCTAACACTAACATAACTACAATCAGGGGGCTAGGCACCCTAACATAACTACAACCAGGGGGCTAGGCACCCTAACACAACTACAACCAGGGGGCTAGGCACCCTAACACTAACATAACTACAACCAGGGGGCTAGGCACCCTAACACTAACATAACTACAATCAGGGGGCTAGGCACCCTAACATAACTACAATCAGGGGGCTAGGCACCCTAACATAACTACAACCAGGGGGCTAGGCACCCTAACATAACTACAACCAGGGGGCTAGGCACCCTAACATAACTACAACCAGGGGGTTAGGCACCCTAACATAACTACAACCAGGGGGTTAGGCACCCTAACATAACTACAACCAGGGGGTTAGGCACCCTAACACTAACATAACTACAACCAGGGGACTAGGTACCCTAACACTAACATAACTACAACCAGGGGGCTAGGCACCCTAACATAACTACAACCAGGGGACTAGGTACCCTAACACTAACATAACTACAACCAGGGGACTAGGCACCCTAACACTAACATAACTACAACCAGGGGGCTAGGCACCCTAACATAACTACAACCAGGGGGCTAGGCACCCTAACATAACTACAACCAGGGGGCTAGGCACCCTAACATAACTACAACCAGGGGGATAGGCACCCTAACATAACTACAACCAGGGGGCTAGGCACCCTAACATAACTACAATCAGGGGGCTAGGCACCCTAACATAACTATAATCAGGGGGCTAGGCACCCTAACATAACTACAACCGGGGGGCTAGACACCCTAACCCTAACATAACTACAACCAGGGGACTAGGCACCCTAACACTAACATAACTACAACCAGGGGACTAGGCACCCTAACACTAACATAACTACAACCAGGGGGCTAGGCACCCTAACACTAACATAACTACAACCAGGGGGCTAGGAACCCTAACATAACTACAACCAGGGGGCTAGGCACCCTAACATAACTACAACCAGGACGCTAGGCACCATAACATAACTACAACCAGGGGGCTAGGCACCCGAACATAACTACAACCAGGTGGCTAGGCACCCTAACACTAACATAACTACAACCAGGGTTGAAATTGACAGTCGAATACAAAATGTGCAACTCACATAGCTAATAATAGCAAGCTAGCTAAGTAGCTAACCTTAACGTTACATATAAACGTTATTAGCAAGTCAACATCCCACTGATAGCTGGCTAACTAGCAACAATGTAACATAAATCATTTAGATGCCTAGATAGCACAGGGTTGGAGAGAAACAACGTTAGCTAGCCCAGTAAAACTCACCTTTCTCGGCGGGGGCTGCATGTTGAAGCATTGACATGAATGGTGTATTCCTTAAGAAATAGCTATGTTTATTCCAAACAAATCCAATGGTGGTGGTGGTGGTGGTGGATGAGGGGGTGGTGGATAATTCCTTCGAACCCCCAAGAAGGAGGGAAATGTGGAGAAAAAGCAGTCAGATTTGGACTCTGGCGGACATGTTAGAATGAAAAGCGAACGCAGGCTAAACCAACTCTACACTAACCGACCTTAGGAGAACACTGCGGGGTCCAGAGACAGACGGGGACTGTGAAATCAATGGAGGCCAGAGGTGTTGATGTTTCCCC
The DNA here is from genome assembly GCF_002021735.2 of Oncorhynchus kisutch. Taxonomy (NCBI): domain Eukaryota; kingdom Metazoa; phylum Chordata; class Actinopteri; order Salmoniformes; family Salmonidae; genus Oncorhynchus; species Oncorhynchus kisutch. Next base: position 12,574,429 of record NC_034191.2, on the reverse strand, counting down.
ACGAAATTAGACACAACTGCGCCTTCCTGTGGTGATGGAAGGTAAAGACAAATCCAAACAGGGCCAGAAACGATCCTATCTTTATTTTCTACATAGCTTCTTTAACAGTCCTTTCTTGTTTTAAACCACTAGCAACACCATTTGAATCGGAATCTCGTGTAAATATGAACTCAACAAAAAATAAATGAATGGTTGTTTTACGTGAAACGAAAAGCCCCTTCGTCGTGACAATACACCGTTGCTGCTTCGCAAGGAGACTGGCTGCGTCTCTGGACCTGCATAGCAACAAGAACGTGTAGTCGATCGAGGAAACATCGATTGCACGCAGAACGATCAGATCTGCCAGACATTTAAAAGCAAACTAGACAATCCCAGATATATAGATTTTCGCCCTTCAGGAATTTACGCACTTTATTTCAGTCCAAGTTTAACACACACACACGCAAGCACGCACGCACGCACACAGGTCTGACTTTACTTGTGAGGACTTTTTGGGGAACAATTCATTTGCATTAAAAATCCTACTTTCCCTTACCCCTAACCTGAAACCCTAACCCGAATTCTATCCTAACCCTAATGTTAACCTTAACCCTAAACTTCTCTGCCTAAAATAGCCTTTTTACAAGTGAGGATCAGAAAAATCTCCTCATCTCATAATTTGAGTTGGTTTACTATTCTTGTGAGGACTTTTGTTACTGACAAGTATAGTAAAATGTGTACACACACGCACGCACACGTGCACACACACACACACAGTTGAGATTGTTTGAGGTCCATGTAATGGGTTGGCACCTGTGTTGAACTCTGACGTGAAAGATACAGTTCAGTTCAGTGGACAGCAACATGAATGGTCAATTTCCTAGATCTCTCTCAATTCAATTTCAATTTAAGGGCTTTATTGGTATGGGAAACATATGTTTACATTCTTAATGCAAGTGAAATAGATTTTAAACAAAAGAGATATAAAGAATAAAAAATGAACAGTAAACATCAAATAAAATGTTATTGGTCACATACACATGGTTAGCAGTGTAGCAAAATTCTTGTGTTTCTTTTAACCTTTATGTAAATAGGCAACTCAGTTAAGAACTAATTCTTATTTTCAATGACAGCCTAGAAACAGTGGGTTAACTTGCCTTGAACTACAGATTTTAACTTTGTCAGCTTGGGGATTTGAACTTGCAACCTTTCAATTACTAGTCCAAAGCTCTAACCACTAGGCTACGCTGCTGCCCTTAGTCCCGCCCTTAGTTCTTAGTTATGACAATGCAGTACTATCTAACAAGTTATCGAACAATTTCACCAACAACTACCTAATACACACAGATCTAAAGGGGTGAATGAGAATATGTACATATAAATATATGGATGAGTGATGGCCGAACGGCATAGGCAAGGTGCAGTAGATGGTATAAAATGCAGTATATACATGTGATATGAGTAATGTAAGATATGTAAACGTTATTAAAGTGGAATTATTTAAAGTGGCATTGTTTAAAGTGACTAGTGATCCATTTATTAAAGTGGCCAGTGATTGGGTCTCAATGTAGGCAGCAGCCTCTCTGAGTTAGTGATGGCTGTTTAACAGTCTGATGGCCTTGAGATAGAAGCTGTTTTTAAATCTCTCGGTCCCAGCTTTGATGTACCTGTACTGCCAAACATTACACTCACAAATGTTCCAAAATAATAAAGACATTTCAAATGTCATATTATCTCTGTACAAAATGGAAAATAAATGAACATAATTATACTGTAGGTTGAATTTACAATGGTGTTTGTTCTCAACTGGTTGCCCTTTTCTTGTGGCAACAGGTCACAAATCTTGCTGGTGTGATTGCATACTGTGGTATCTCACCCAATAGATATGGGAGTTTATCAAAATGGGATGGTTTTGCCGGTCTGTGTAATCTGAGGGAAATATGTGTCTCTAATATGGTCATACATTGGGCAGGTGGTTAGGAAGTGCAGCTCTGTTTCCACCTCATTTTGTGGGCAGTGTGCACATAACCTGTCTTCTCTTGAGAGCCATGTCTGCCTACAGCGGCCTTTCTCAATAGCAAGGCTATGCTCACTGAGTCTGTACATAGTCAAAGATTTCCTTAAGTTTGGATCATTCACAGTGGTCAGGTATTCCGCAACTGTGTACTCTCTGTTTAGGGCCAAATAGCATTCTAGTTTGTTCCGTTTTTTTTTGTAAATTCTTTCCAATGTGTCAAGTGAGCACAAACAAAGCAACTGGGCTGGATAACCTTCCTGTTAGATTCATAAAGGACAGTGTTCGTTTCACTGCTAAAATGATAACGCATATTGTAAACCTTTCTATGAGTAGTGGTACGTTTCCCAATGATCTCAGAACAGCCCGGGTGGTTCCGCCCGGGTGGTTCCGCTCCACAAGAAGAGCAGTAAAACAGATGTAGGAAACTACAGGCCCGTGTCGATCCTCAACGCCTCATCCAAAGTGGTTGATAGATTCGTTTTTAATCCACATGAGGGATACCTCCTTGAGCACAAACGTCTTTATGTCTTTATATTTCCAGTCTGCCTTTAGAACAGCTCATTCTACTGATACTTGCCTCATCCACCTTTTTGACCACATTAAGCAGGAAAGTGAGAAGGGGAACTATACAGGTATGGTCATGTTAGACTTACAGAAAGCTTTTGACACTGTGAACCATGATATTCTCCTGATGAAACTGAAATTCATGTGTCTACATGATGTAGCAGTGAATTGGTTTACGTCTTATCTGACCAGTAATGTTGATGATGTTCTGTCAGAGGCCAAATAAATATCCTGTGAAGTACCACAGGGATCCATTTGAGGGCCTCTCTTATTTTTTATTTTTTCTAATGATATTCCAGATACAGTAATGTGTAAACTCCTGATTTATGCTGATGATTCAGTCATACTGATATCAGGGAAGGATACAGTTTACATAGAGGAGACTCTGAGTAAGGAATTGCATTTTGATAGAGATTGGTTGACTGACAACAAATTGTCGCTACATTTGGGAAAAACTTAATTGACTATGTACATACCCAGCGTCCGACAGAGCTGCAGGAGTTGTGACCCATTTTTGTTGGTTATGTTGTCATAGTTGTGTCTAGGGGGGCATAAGGGGGAGTGAATGCTGTCACCTCCAGGTAGGTGTTTGTCCCCCTGTGTGCTGAGGGTGTCAGGTTCTTGTCCAGCTCTGGCATTTAGGTCGTCACAGACTAGTACATGTCCCTGGGCCTGGAAATGATTGATTTCCCCCTCTAGGATGGAGAAGCTGTCTTCATCAAAGTATGGGGATTTCAGTGGGGGGATATAGGTAGCACATTTTTCTCTGTTGAGAATTTCTTTAGTAATTTCTAGTCAGATGTAAAATGTTCCTGTTTTGACTAATGTAATAAAGTGGGTTAGGTCTCCTCTATAACGCATTAGCATACCCCCTGAGTCTCTTCCCTGTTTCACACCTGGTAGTTTGGTGGATGGGACAACCAGCTCTCTGTAACCTAGAGGGCAACCAGTGGGTCTGTCTCCTCTATACCACCCACCTGGTAGTTTGGTGGATGGGACAACCAGCTCTCTGTAACCTAGAGGGCAACCAGTGGGTCTGCCTCCTCTATACCACCCACCTGGTAGTTTGGTGGATGGGACAACCAGCTCTCTGTAACCTAGAGGGAAACCAGTGGGTCTGTCTCCTCTATACCACCCACCTGGTAGTTTGGTGGATGGGACAACCAGCTCTCTGTAACCTAGAGGGCAACCAGTGGGTCTGTCTCCTCTATACCACCCACCTGGTAGTTTGGTGGATGGGACTACCAGCTCTCTGTAACCTAGAGGGAAACCAGTGGGTCTGTCTCCTCTATACCACCCACCTGGTAGTTTGGTGGATGGGACTACCAGCTCTCTGTAACCTAGAGGGCAACCAGTGGGTCTGTCTCCTCTATACCACCCACCTGGTAGTTTGGTGGATGGGACTACCAGCTCTCTGTAACCTAGAGGGCAACCAGTGGGTCTGTCTCCTCTATACCACCCACCTGGTAGTTTGGTGGATGGGACAACCAGCTCTCTGTAACCTAGAGGGCAACCAGTGGGTCTGTCTCCTCTCTACCACCCACCTGGTAGTTTGGTGGAAGGGACTACCAGCTCTCTGTAACCTAGAGGGCAACCAGTGGGTCTGTCTCCTCTATACCACCCACCTGGTAGTTTGGTGGATGGGACTACCAGCTCTCTGTAACCTAGAGGGCAACCAGTGGGTCTGTCTCCTCTCTACCACCCACCTGGTAGTTTGGTGGATGGGACTACCAGCTCTCTGTAACCTAGAGGGCAACCAGTGGGTCTGTCTCCTCTATACCACCCACCTGGTAGTTTGGTGGATGGGACAACCAGCTCTCTGTAACCTAGAGGGAAACCAGTGGGTCTGTCTCCTCTATACCACCCACCTGGTAGTTTGGTGGATGGGACTACCAGCTCTCTGTAACCTAGAGGGCAACCAGTGGGTCTGTCTCCTCTATACCACCCACCTGATAGTTTGGTGGATGGGACAACCAGCTCTCTGTAACCTAGAGGGCAACCAGTGGGTCTGTCTCCTCTATACCACCCACCTGGTAGTTTGGTGGATGGGACTACCAGCTCTCTGTAACCTAGAGGGCAACCAGTGGGTCTGTCTCCTCTATACCACCCACCTGATAGTTTGGTGGATGGGACAACCAGCTCTCTGTAACCTAGAGGGCAACCAGTGGGTCTGTCTCCTCTATACCAGGTTTCTTGTAGGATGACACTGTCTGTATGGGGCATGGGGCCCCCCTGCATGGGGCGGGGGGCATGGGGCGGGGGGCATGGGGTGGGCAGAAGGGGCATAGGTCTGAAATGGGGGACCAATATAGGGTGTGGCCAGGGTTTGCTTGGTGTGGTCTCAGTTGGTTGGGGTGTGGCTGGTGATGCTGTGGTCTGGGTGTAGGTTCTCTTGGTGTGGGTTCTCTCGGTGCAGGTCCTTCAGGAGGAGGGGGGGGGGGGGGGGGTCTTGCAGGTCTGGAAGAATGTCTCGCTGGT
>NC_034191.2:12561891-12566891 GCF_002021735.2 Oncorhynchus kisutch | reverse complement strand
TACAGTAACGTTTGTGTATAATGGGTGTGTAGTATAGATTACAGTAACGTTTGTGTGTAATGGGTGTGTAGTGTAGATTACAGTAAGGTTTGTGTATAATGGGTGTGTAGTATAGATTACAGTAACGTTTGTGTGTAATGGGTGTGTAGTGTAGATTACAGTAAAGTTTGTGTATAATGGGTGTGTAGTATAGATTACAGTAATGTTTGTGCGTAATGGGTGTGTAGTATAGATTACAGTACAGTTTGTGTGTAATGGGCGTGTAGTATAGATTACAGTAATGTGTGTGTATAATGGGTGTGTAGTGTAGATTACAGTAATGTTTGTGTATAATGGGTGTGTAGTGTAGATTACAGTAACGATTGTGTATAATGGGTGTGTAGTGTAGATTACAGTAACGTTTGTGTATAATGGGTGTGTAGTATAGATTACAGTAACGTTTGTGTATAATGGGTGTGTAGTGTAGATTACAGTAACGTTTGTGTATAATGGGTGTGTAGTATAGATTACAGTAACGTTTGTGTATAATGGGTGTGTAGTGTAGATTACAGTAAGGTTTGTGTATAATGGGTGTGTAGTATAGATTATAGTAACGTTTGTGGGTAATGTGTGTGTAGTATAGATTACAGTAAGGTTTGTGTATAATGGGTATGTTGTGTAGATTACAGTAAGGTTTGTGGGTAATGTGTGTGGTGCAACATTTGGGTCATTGTCTATTTGTCAGTTTACTTCCACATAAAAGCCTAAAGAGATTTGTGAGCTTGCCCTGTTCCTGTCGCGGCTAACTTGTGTGTCAGATGTGGAGAATAGTTATGTGTATGTGATATGAAGCAGTGTTTTCCTAGTGGTGGGTTGTGATTGATTCCTTGTGGGCCGCTGCCTACTGTAGGTTGTGATTGATTCCTTGTGGGTCGAAGCCTACTGTAGGTTGTGATTGATTCCTTGTGGGTCGCAGCCTACTGTAGGTTGTGATTGATTCCTTGTGGGTCGAAGCCTACTTTAGGTTGTGATTGATACCTTGTGGGTCGCAGCCTACTGTAGGTTGTGATTGATTCTTTGTGGGTCGCAACCTACTGTAGGTTGTGATTGATTCCTTGTGGGTCGAAGCCTACTGTAGGTTGTGATTGATTCCTTGTGGGTCGAAGCCTACTGTAGGTTGTGATTGATTCCTTGTGGGTCGAAAGCCTACTGTAGGTTGTGATTGATTCCTTGTGGGTCGAAGCCTACTGTAGGTTGTGATTGATTCCTTGTGGGTTTAAAGCCTACTGTAGGTTGTGATTGATTCCTTGTGGATCGAAGCCTACTGTAGGTTGTGATTGATTCCTTGTGGATCGAAGCCTACTGTAGGTTGTGATTGATTCCTTGTGGGTCGAAGCCTACTGTAGGCTGTGGTTGATTCCTTGTGGGTCGCAGCCTACTGTAGGTTGTGATTGATACCTTGTGGGTCGCAGCCTACTGTAGGTTGTGATTGATTCCTTGTGGATCGAAGCCTACTGTAGGTTGTGATTGATTCCTTGTGGGTCGCAGCCTACTGTAGGTTGTGATTGATTCCTTGTGGGTCGAAGCCTACTTTAGGTTGTGATTGATACCTTGTGGGTCGCAGCCTACTGTAGGTTGTGATTGATTCTTTGTGGGTCGCAGCCTACTGTAGGTTGTGATTGATTCCTTGTGGGTCGAAGCCTACTGTAGGCTGTGATTGATTCCTTGTGGGTCGCAGCCTACTGTAGGTTGTGATTGATACCTTGTGGGTCGCAGCCTACTGTAGGTTGTGATTGATTCCTTGTGGGTCGCAGCCTACTGTAGGTTGTGATTGATACCTTGTGGGTCGCATCCTACTGTAGGTTGTGATTGATTCTTTGTGGGTCGCAGCCTACTGTAGGTTGTGATTGATTCTTTGTGGGTCGCAGCCTACTGTAGGTTGTGATTGATTCCTTGTGGGTCGAAGCCTACTGTAGGCTGTGATTGATTCCTTGTGGGTCGCAGCCTACTGTAGGTTGTGATTGATACCTTGTGGGTCGCAGCCTACTGTAGGTTGTGATTGATTCCTTGTGGGTCGCAGCCTACTGTAGGTTGTGATTGATACCTTGTGGGTCGCATCCTACTGTAGGTTGTGATTGATTCTTTGTGGGTCGCAGCCTACTGTAGGTTGTGATTGATTCCTTGTGGGTCGAAGCCTACTGTAGGTTGTGATTGATTCCTTGTGGGTCTAAAGTCTACTGTAGGTTGTGATTGATACCTTGTGGGTCGCAGCCTACTGTAGGTTGTGATTGATTCCTTGTGGGTCGCAGCCTACTGTAGGTTGTGATTGATTCCTTGTGGGTCGAAGCCTACTGTAGGTTGTGATTGATTTCTGATGGGTCTGGCTTGAAACTGGGTCCTGGCTATAACATTAGTTTTATTTACTTGATGTGTTACAATAACTCAAAAAGCTTCAGGTAGGTCCACACGCACACACACACACAGAGGTATGTCTTACTATAGTTGTGAGGACTTTTTGGGACCAACAAATGATTCAAAATCCAAATACAAACCTCAGCCATTCAAGAGCCACTGCTACAGATGTTCTTTAACCCCGGTGAAATTTCACTCATTGGTTTATTATTCATACGGCTCTGTCTGTTGAGCTGTCTGTTGAGCTGTCTGTCTGTTGAGCTGTCTGTCTGTTGAGCTGTCTGTATGTTGAGCTGTCTGTCTGTTGAGCTGTCAGTCTGTTGAGCTGTCTGTCTGTTGAGCTGTCTGTATGTTGAGCTGTCTGTATGTTGAGCTGTCTGTCTGTTGAGCTGTCTGTATGTTGAGCTGTCTGTCTGTTGAGCTGTCTGTCTGTTGAGCTGTCTGTATGTTGAGCTGTCTGTATGTTGAGCTGTCTGTCTGTTGAGCTGTCTGTCTGTTGAGCTGTCTGTAGAGAAAGACAAAGGCAGTATCTACAGCTGAGATCTGCTCAGAGAGGGTTTCCTTTCGTATTGACTCTCGACAAACACATAAATCAACTTGTATTAGTTATAGACGTACAGATAAGTAATATAATATTGTGATTGTTGGTGATATACTAACAAAAGGTTCAGAAAGGGTATCATAGGAAATCATATAATTGTCATAATTGCTAGATTCACATGGATCATTAACCAAACAAAGTGCACATTGAGTTCTAGAATCAGAAGGGGCAACTTGTACTTTCCAGAAGACAGACCGGGCCATCGGTAAACTGTTACATACAGTAGGTAAATGTTGATCATGAGTCCCTCCCTGTCTCCTTGTCTGTGTGTGTGTGCAGGCTGAAGCGTGACAAACATGACTGTCAGTCACACACACTCACACATGAGCATGGAGACACATTGTGGAAAGCATTCTGTGTATCTCTGAGAGGAAGAAGCACTGGGAGAATCTTCGTGAGTAGGCCTAACCAGTAGGCCTAACCAGTAGGCCTAACCAGTAGGCCTAACCAGCTGATAGTGACAGGGCAGACACAAACTCCTCTGGCTGAAGTATTGCATCAGTAATCTATTATGTTGTTGTTAGAGTCTAGTACAGAAGTTGGACATAGTTGCTGAACACAACTGGAGTATTTTCCTTTAAGACTGGAGCAGCTTTTCTAACTGTGAGTAACTAGAACTGGTATTAGCTACTACTGTACTGTGTGGTTGAGAGGGTGCAGGACAGGAGAAGCTCTGATGTGGGCCTTCTGGTATTGCTGTACTGTGTGGTTGAGAGGGTGCAGGACAGGAGAAGCTCTGATGTGGGCCTTCTGGTATTGCTGTACTGTGTGGTTGAGAGGGTGCAGGACAGGAGAAGCTTTGATGTGGGCCTTCTGGTATTACTGTACTGTGTGGTTGAGAGGGTGTAGGGCAGGAGAAGCTCTGATGTGGGCCTTCTGGTATTACTGTACTGTGGGGTTGAGAGGGTGCAGGACAGGAGAAGCTCTGATGTGGGCCTTCTGGTATTGCTGTACTGTGGGGTTGAGAGAGAGAGGCTTGCATGTGTTTTGTAAATTGCACTCCTTCCTAGAGAGAGAGAGAGAGAGAGAGAGAGAGAGAGAGAGAGAGAGAGAGAGAGAGAGAGAGACTGTAGAGAGAGAGAGAGGGAGAGAGAGAGAGAGAGAGAGAGAGACAGAGAGAGGCTTGCATGTGTTTTGTAAATTGCATTCCTTCCTAGAGAGAGAGAAAGAGAGAGAGAGAGAGAGAGACTGTAGAGAGAGAGAGGGAGAGAGAGAGAGGCTTGCATGTGTTTTGTAATTGCACTCATTCCTAGAGGGAGAGACTGTAGAGCGAGAGAGATGGAGAGAGAGAAAGAGAGACTGTAGAGCGAGAGAGATGGAGAGAGAGAGAGAGAGAGACTGTAGAGAGAGAGAGAGGGAGAGAGAGAGGCTTGCATGTGTTTTGTAAATTGCACTCTTCCTAGAGAGAGAGAGAGAGAGAGAGAGAGAGAGAGAGAGAGAGAGACTGTAGAGAGGGAGAGAGAGAGAGAGACAGAGAGAGGCTTGCATGTGTTTTGTAAATTGCACTCCTTCCTAGAGAGAGAGAGAGAGAGAGAGAGAGACTGTAGAGAGAGAGAGGGAGAGAGAGAGAGAGGCTTGCATGTGTTTTGTAAATTGCACTCATTCCTAGAGAGAGAGAGAGAGACTGTAGAGAGAGAGAGAGGGAGAGAGAGAGAGAGAGAGAGAGAGAGAGAGGGTGAGAGAGACAGAGACAGGAGAGAGAGAGAGAGAGAGAGAGAGAGAGAGAGACTGTAGAGAGAGAGAGAGAGGGAGAGAGAGTCTTGTGGAGAAGAGGAAAGAAAGAAAGAGAGAGAGAGAGAGAGAGAGAGAGAGAGAGTAAGACTGGTAGAGCCGAGAGAGAGAGAGAGACTGTAGAGAGAGAGAGAGACTGTAGAGAGAGAGAGAGAGAGAGGGAGAGAAGAGTCCTGTGAGAGATAGAAGAGAAATAGAGAGAGTATAGCGTAGAGAGACTGTAGAGAGAGAGAGATCCGACTGTAGAGAGAGAGAGAGAGACTGTAGAGAGAGAGAG